>NC_135217.1:30719066-30799066 GCF_052324685.1 Brachyhypopomus gauderio
ACTGGGCTAAGCTGCAAATATTTTTCCCCGTAATCACTTACTATTACATGGATTTATATTTTGCTTGCATGGTCACATATTGTATATACTGTATGTTGCTAAAGACCTTTAATAGCGGTGATACACTCAAATACTCACCCAAAACGTGTCCTGTAGGACACTGACATTTTCCGTCCTCGCCCTGGCTGCCTGGACATCGGATACACCCATATCCGTCCTGAGTAACACCCTACAAAACACACAAGGCTTTACACCCCGCACGCTGTGAGTGTGTACATCATGAATGCGTGTAGAACCGAGCCGGTTCGGTACCGGTGTGGGCTCCGGGCATCTCTGACACGTGACGGACCCTCCACCGCTGCCCAGCACCTTGAACCCTGTCTGACATTCGCAGCTCAAGCCTGTTTTGGAGATCACAAGAGATCTGATGAAGCAAGTGACTCGTTTTTGTTATGATAACACCAATAAACCACCGTCGGAACCAGCAGGCTTCACCTGATTTACTGCTGATTTGGTTCGGTCCGCATTTCACACAAGACAAACTCGAAATGTCAAAGTAGTTCTCGACCCCGCAGTCCGATGGCCGCGTAAAAGAGACAGAAAACAGTTCACATGAACAAATTTCGGGTTTCAGAAGGAAAATGAGGTATACAGAGATAAACTCCCGCGACCGAAGCGTCCCCGTCGCCATGGTAGAGAAGCCCCGCCTCTTCCTGTAAGGCTACCCACAACTCCTTTCGCCCTACCCCCTTAAAAGTCGCGGGCTCGCGCTACAGGGAGAAAAAAAACAACATTCGCACGCGCAGCACGAGGTGCTTGGTGAAGGAGACACGTGTGTGAGGTCGACACGCCAAGTAGTGAAACACTGCTGTCGGATAAGACTAAATTAGATTCGGTCTGTTCGTTCACGAACACGTGAAAGGTGAGTTATTGGCCTTAATTTAAAACTTTTATCCTTTTCTCCACACTTTCTACGAGAAGTGTCTGAACTTCTACCATCTACGGACAAAGAAGAGCCAGGTTTGTGGGGATTGCGTTTGATTTTCGAAAGTTATCGGGACATCACACGAGATGAGAAGCTGCCATAATATACTTTTTCCATGATGATCTTTGCTTAGTTTTGTTTTTGTAATTTTTTTTTTCTATGCAGGTATCGCAAGTTTGCAGAACATGGCTGTAATACTGCGTTTAGAGGGTCTGAACATTGATGCAGGATCAGGAGACATCCGCAGATTCTTTGATGGCTTGCACATCCCTGAAGGTGGTGTGCATATCATTGGTGGAAAGTTGGGGGAAGCTTTTATTATATTCACTAGCAAGAGCGATGGCCAGCTAGCAATCCAGCGTTCTGGAAAACCCCTCGCAGGATCTCCCGTCACCCTAAATATCAGCAGCTTCATTGAACTTAAACAGAAAATTATGTTGCAGTTAAATAAGCAAAAAGATGCTGTGGCTAAAGACCCGATGCCCCAGACTGCAGTCAAGCAGTCCGCAAGACAACACGATGAGCATCAGATAAAGGGAGAAGAGATCGGCAGATCAGCTTATCTTCGACTTTATGGACTTCCTACGGCAGCCAACAAGCAGAAAGTCTGCCACTTCCTTAGTGGTGTGGCTGTTATGGATGTCAGAATGAACGTTCTTCAGGGTCGTGACCAGTGCTGTATAGTGAAGGTGGCAAGTGTTCAGGAGGCCGAGAAAGGCCTGAAATACAGCCGCAGAACCCTGCTGGGATCCAGCATCCAGGTCAGGCTGGCCCACGAGAGGATGTGGACAAGCGCCGTGGAGGAACGTGCAAAAACCCAGTCTCCTTCCTCCTCGGAGCAGGAGAGGAACTCTCCTGATGTGCATTCGTTCCACAATATTGCAGGGAAAAGGCGTCCGAAAGACTGGTCGGTTGCTGGACCTCCAAAACGGCGCTGTTCAGAAGACCGGTTGCATTCTGGATCTCCAAGACACAGACATCCAGGTACTGTGGGATTTGCTGCAGAGTACTGTATCATGGTGCAGAACCTTCCCAAAAACATGACCAAAACGGAGATAAGAGCCCTGTTCTCATGTCCCGACATTCCAAATAACAAAATCATACACCTGTTGAATAAGTGGAGGGAGAGAACGTCCACTGCCTTCATCATGTTCTCTCACCCTGAGGATTATGCCATGGCCCTCAACATGGACGGTAGCGTCTTTGGCACCAAACACATCCACGTATCTTCTATAACCAAGGAGAAAATGAGGCTCATGTTTCAGAAGAACTCATTTTACGTGGCAAAATCCCCATTATCGGAAACTGCCTTGTCTTGGATCTATGCTCGGAATTTCCCTGCCGACGTGAAGAAAGCAGAAGTGAGAGACTTCTTTGGTGCGTACGGTGTCCGTGAATGGGACATCACGCTGTTGGAGGACGACCGTGGACACGGCATTGGGGAAGCAGTCGTTCAGCTAATGTGTGAGCAGAGGGCCCAAGACACCCATCATGCCCTGAATGGGAGGCTATTCATGGGCGTGAAGATCCTCCTTAGATGTGTTTCCTTACAGCAGACAAAGGACATCCTGCTTAAAGCAAGATGACTGGGGGGTGGGGCTATGATTTCTGTTCCTTTTACCTGCCCTCCCCAAATGGCTGTATCACTGGCTCAACAGTGGACATAAGTGTATAAATTACCTGGCAGAAATGGTACTGGACCACCTTAGCTCCAGTGATTCAAATATGAATGTATATTATGCAGCTGAGGCTGCATGTTGTCTTTTTATCTGACACGAATTGTTTGATTCAAGTGAGGGATTCGCTTCAGTGTCTTGGTGGGTAATAGGGTTTCCCAGCCCAGTCTGCAGGGGCTTCTGGACAGTTCATGTTTTGGCTCCATCCTGTCTCCCAGTTTGACTTAACAAAGGGAATTGAAGCAGAGCAAAACCGAACTGTTTGGAGGAAGTGGGTTGGTTAAAAATGCCTCTACGATACCTGCTGACTGCTTCTTTAAGCTTTCTAAAAGAGAGATCAATCTTTGCCAAAATCCTGTGTATGTTAATGTTTAACACAATTAAACAAATGGACCTTGTGGTGTGACCATTGACTTTTATTCTTAGTCTGATGAGGTGTGTACAAGTGTGTGAGGTCTTTGGCCATCTGATGCATGAGTGAGGGAATGGCTGATTTATGTGGCAGAAATGACCGTGTACGGATGGTATCTTGACATTTTGCACGTGGCAACAAACTGAATGCTGGACTGAAGTAATAAATATTCATAAGCATAAAGGTTTAAGCTGTGAATCAAACATTGGTAATGTGAAAACCTAAATGTTAAAAGGACTGAGAGAAAGTGGCCACATGCAAGAACGGCATGTACAAAAAAAGGTTTCAGTGAGCCTCATCGAGATGGCATCAAGGTTGCTGTAAGAACAAAGCGGATTGCTCCAGATCATTCTGGCATTGGGCATGAAGGACATTAGTCTTTAGTACCAGAAGGTGCAACACTGTCTCTGTTAAAGCACTGGAGGTCCTGTTCTGAGTGTCTGTGGATTTGTTCATCTCATCAAGTTCCATATGCAAATTTCCCCTCTGAGGGATTAATAAAGGATTATCTTATCTGTTCCTTAATCCCAATTGTGTATTACTTCTGTATCCTCTGTATTAAAGATTTCTAAACAATTTATGAACTACAGCATAAGAGAAAATAGAAAAAAATATTTTGCTAATAGTGATGAAGTGAAACGCCAAAAATGAATACACTGTTTTAACTTTTTATTGATACTACTGAAAAAACATTTTGGAAACACCTTATAAATATATAGTGTAAGCTTTAAGATCACTTAAGCCATCATTAAAGTCTGCATGAGCATGCCAAATGGGATTATGAATATGACCTGAGAAACGTAAGAAACTACGAACATAAAATCCTAATTAAAATTGGGAATTTGGTCCAAAACAAAAGAAAAATGTTTGCCAGGTGAATGCAGAAGGTCCTCAGTTATAGAATCTGGAAGAGCCTGTTGGAGGAAGAGAAAGGGGGGGGGGGGGGGTACAAGATGTCAGAGATTAATATTTAGCACAGCTAAAACTCCACCCTGTGAAGGTTTAAACGAATAATGAGATGTCATCACATGCACAGAGACACTTCATTCTCAGATGAGGCCACAACCCACTGGGCTGCAGGGGTAAACAACTGGGGAGAAACTGGACGTGCGGTTTGTGCGTGTAGACCTCACACCTTTTATGCTGCTGGAAAGCCTGTCGTTGGAACTGGGAGGCAGCCGTGAAGAGAAGCTCATACTGCTCAAGGAACTGGAGTCCATACTGGGCACCTGGAAAATACGTTCACAACATGCACTCAGAGCAGAACTCTGGGGAAACGGCACACTGGATCGTGAACGGACCGTCACCAGCAGTAGCAGGATAGCCACGGTACTCATCATCAGGATAGAGACATACTGCATGTGTAGTGCCACAGGATTCTGCATGGACACCCAGTGATAGAAAAATCTTGGACTAGTGATGTGGGAACATGTAATTTTGAGTTTCTGTAAATCAGACCAGGCTCACGAGAGACTGGACATTTCAGCGACCCACTGAAGTGTTTGGGCTGAGGCAGTTTTATTTAGAAAAATGTGGAAAAGCTGGAACTGAGCTATGTATATTTTTTTTATGTCTGTCTAGAACATATGAATTATTATGACTGTCAACACCATGTTATTTTAGGTATGTAACCTATCTGTCCAAACAACCTTTAGATAAGTGGCCTGTCTGACATTTTGTCTAACTCATCACCAGCCAAATGAAGGATACATTATATTTTTGTCTAAAAAGGTTTCATTTCTCAGAACCAAAATGATCCGTTTTACCCAGCCAGTGTCGAGTAGACACGCAGATGGCTAACTTTATTATTTGGTTCTCAGAAATGTGGAAAACAACTGCTGAAATAATAAAAGGCATTTGCTTCGGCTCCGTTATTTACATTTTCTTTAACTTTTCACCTCACACCTAAATGACTGGAGCAGAATGATAAGTAGGTAGTTATATGGGCACACCATATCCTTTCTGTAGTATTGAATTGTCAGTACATACTTCAAACTGGTGTTCATAATCAGAGATTAGTGAGGAATAAATACTCCTCTGCACAATGTCAGTTACAAGACATGCCTCTTTGTTAAGTGCATGATTATAGATCATTATAGCTCAGAATAAGGCTGGGGTTTAGTTATTCTTTTCTTTTTGATATGGTTTCTCCCACCCATTAGACTGTAGATGTTTTCATCTGCATCCATGTGGTCATTACCGAGGAAATACTTCTGAGGCGGTATTCCATCAACACGTCCGTGAGCTTCTGGGTGATCTTCAGCACAACCTGAGCATCGTCTTCATTTTCAATTCTGAATGTATCCTGAAATTACACGCAACAATTCGCTTAACGCCACAGAACTGAGAAAAAATAAATAAATCCCTAGCAACAGGTGGTAAGTGTGGAGCTTGTAAAATATCACTAGTGTTTGGTGATCACTTTTTTTTTTTTTTGACTGGATCCTTGGGACACATTAAGAACATCAACATTAACTCTGAAACTCAATGAAATCCAATTTAAGCTCACTACCTCCACACACTGGACAAACACCACAGTTCACACACTTCAACAGCAACAGTCACATTATCATTCACGGCCAGAATCTGTACCAGATATCTGAGAAGTGTTGTAAGGGTGCTGTTGCCCTCAGAGGTCTTTCTGCTGCCGCCCACGTTCATGGGAGGGTCGTTGGGAAACGGCCTGCCTATTCCATCACTACGTGGACCCATGCCAAAGCCATCCGAGCCCAAGCGCATGGACCCACTGCCGGAAAAGCGCTGCATGCCCTCCAGGTTGCCCACAAGCCTGTCATGTCCAGTCACGGGCTTCCCGTAGCGGCCGGAATTAGGAAGGGGGCCCATGTCAGACTGGCCCCTCCTCATGGGACCATCAGCCATAACAGGATGCATGCTGGGGGGGTAATCGGGTAACAGTCCACCCCTAGATGGGAAGTCTCCTGGGAAGGGCAGGTCAGGAAAACCACCGAAAGGGCCACCTAAGACAGAGGGAGGAAAGGTCAAATCAGACGTTCTGACTGAGAAACTCTGAGGTGGGTCGAGCCCGTCCCCAACGCACTAACCTGGATAAACACCTCTAGGCGCTGGTCCAAGAAGACCTGCAGCACCGGGTCCTCCCACATTGGGATGTGCAGTCTCTGGCGCACACACACACACACACACACACACACACACACACACACACACACACACACACACACACACACACACACACACACACACACACACACACACAGACAGACAGACAGTGGGAGCTCTCATTAACATAATGGTCTCAGTTATGTGAACTGATAAGTTAGCTCCAGGGCATAACAGCCATCATGCAAAATGTAGCGTTTGACTCACTCATGTTCTGAAATGCTGGTACGTCACTGGGCTCCTTGATGACAACCTAGAGAGTGCGCACAGGTAAATCGTGTGTTAGGATGGTCAAATGAAACGGATCGTAAATCATTCCGGTTGACGCAAGTCTTTTTTTTTCGGCCCGTGTTTAGACTTTCATGAATCTGGAGTATAGTAAAGATTAGATCTAGACAGAATGCTGGTGTGAACACATCCCAGGCGCAGGGTTGGAGCGTGCTCTGTTCTTACCTTGAGTTGACCTCTGCCCTCCGTCTTCTCCACCTCCGTGGCAGCCGTTTTGATGGATCTCCTGATCACAGGGTTTTTAGCAGCTTCTGGCTCCTCCTCCGGCATTTTCTCCGGGTTATTCCGCTTCTATCGCCCAGCAGGAGGGCAAGAGAACGCGTCAGTTTCGTACAAACGTTTTCTAAAGGTCGCAGGTGGACGCCAGCGATGTGCGTTCCTGCGCAGTTAACGTGGTTTAATGCAGTGGAATAAAAGGGACGGGTCTCACCAAGTACCGGAAGCAGTGTTTCCACCCAATAATGTGGGCCGCCATCTCGTGCTGCAGTAACTGAACTTTGCACAGTTTACACTGGTAATGGGGCGGGACCGATTTTGTGGGACTGCGATACTCCCATACAAACTGAAGGCCTACAAACACACACACACACACACACAAAATATCAGTGTTCATCCATTTCCACAAGAAGGTGCATGTTGCCATTAGGACGTGTTCCGTACCGATAACTGGCTCTGTGGCAGTTTTCAGCAGCTTGCTCAGGGGGGGCATGGTGTGAATGGCGCCGTTCTTGGTGAACACTGGCAGGACACACATGAGTTAGAAGGACAAAGTCTAGGTGGCACAGCAGGCTGCTACACAAATCCTCATGAGATTGAGCTGGTCTTTTACAGCTTGGGCACAAAGGCAGGACCCCACCGAATCCTGATATCTGCCGGGGCACGCAGGTTCCTTGTTTGTGCCAAACAGGAGCCCATCGGTTCAGAAGAAGAAAAACAAACAAAACGACAACAAAAAAAAGCTGTGGCCAAAGAAGTGAGCCACACGATGAATACGAGTGCTGAACAACATGTAAAAACTCAACAGTCACTGTTCAAATGATCGGGCAGAAGGTGCCAGCCAACGACCCCTGGCCCATTCCAGTGGTCAAAGTACAGTGCCTAGAAACAGCACTGCGTCAGGGCCAATTACGGTGCAGCTGAGGGGCTCCTGTTCTTCACGCATCTCCAGAAAGTCACAGTGCCTTTAAACAAAGGCAGTTCGGTTTTCTGGACGTGTAAAAATACTCATCTTACTGCCAAGACGTCTTAAAGTGCAGGCAGATCGGACTACGAGACGCCTGAACTCTAGAGGTCCATTCCAGGCTGCTTCCCCTCCTCCTCCAGACGTGACATCAGGAGTCCAGCACCAGCAACCAGCACCAGAGTCAGGAGCACCAGGCTCTCCACATTGTTTTACTGCCCCAGACACAGCACGCCCCCCCCATCCCAACCCTCCTCTTTCATTTGTTCTTTCACTCTCCTTTGGTTTTATAGGAAAATTTGGCCATCAAAGATAACATCGTTTCGCTCAGTACTACAGACCATCAACCATACACTCTATGCTAGTCTCCCGATTGGCTGATCGGCTTTGGGCCAATCGGTGAGGTTCCACCACATTTGTTCTTCAGTACAAACCATTTTTTCCAGTATTGGCACAGTGGACTAAACTGTTAATGGGCTTTTGTGACAACAGAAAAGCCCCAAGCGAAGAGCTTTACTTGAGCCAAAGCTCATCCACCGTTCCACCTGAAGCAACGAACGGCCTGGGCGGCCATGTTGTCTTTCAGAAAGACAGTGACCAATATAAGGTAACCCTCCACAATTTGCTGCACCGTTAAATATCGTCCTCCTGCCTCTTTGGGCCGTCAACGACGACACAGCCCAATACATCCGGGCATACCTACGGTGCTTAATACAGGACTGCGTGTTGAAGTTTCCAATGTTGTTCAGAGAAGGTTACACGATCAATTTAAAAAAAGGAAATGGCACAACATTTAAGGTCAAATATATCCAAATAGTTTGCAAAAACTTTTCAACAACAGCTGCAGGAGCTGTGTTTGTGTATTGTTTAAAATTTAAGCACTACAGCTCTGACCTCAGAGGGGGCACATGGTGATGACATCACCAAGGCCAAAGAGCAGATCCGGAGGCTGAGGGCGGGACTTACCTATGTCACCACTGTGGACTGGCTGCTTTTTCTGTCATAGATGACAAATAAAACCATCAGAAAGAGAGAGATAAAGAGGAGTTAGAGAGACAGTATAGTATGTGAGGTGGGGTGCAACACCCCACACTCGGACGGCCCATCCTCCTCTGGGTTGCTCTCCATGAGTTTGGAGACAGGGGTGCGTGGGTGAGCCAACCAATGGTCTCCTCAACTCCCTCTCCCAGCTTGTCCACATACGTGCACTAGAAGAACAGTAATACACCTCTTCCCCACTGCCAACAGCAGCATGGGGTAGATTTAGAGACACATGAAGAAGGCACACAGCAGTCAAATCATTTTTAAGCCTATAGGTCAGGGTGCAAGCTGCACAATATATGATGCAGCTTTAAATATCACAAAGCTTAGCAGTGCTTATGCACTGGTGTTTGTGGTAAAAATAAATAAAATAATAAAGACAATAAAGTACGATTTCAGCCCCCGTCAGTTTCCGTTTTAAGTATATATCATTAACCTTATCACCAAGAGAACCTTACCTAAATTCCTTTCTGCTAGCTCGCTTGTATTTCTCATTTTATAATGGCAAATCAAGCAACCAGCGCGCACTGACCAGCGCGTGTGGGGTTGCTCCTGCAGGTCGTGTTAAGCTTTCGGTTTCTAGAAATAACCAAGCTTTAACCCGGGACCAGTCGTGATCCAACGCACCTCTGCTCAGAGTCAAAAACCTGCAAGGCTGAGAGGGTCAACCAGAATGGGACCCCCAAACAAAAGCTCAGGGGTCACGGATACACCTCACAGCTACTCTGCAGTCACATGGTATGAAACGGCTGCTAGAGCGTGCCGTTACTCACTCCATGTATGAAGTTACCGATACATCATTAGACTGCACTTTGAAAACCCTTTCTAGATCATTCAGCTAGTGCAGTATGTGACAGTTAGCCACATTAGAGCATTGCGATTCTAGCAACACTTGGGAAATCAAATTCTGTCAAATAAATGTTCTGGTAACTTTTTAAACCACATTTAAAAACACATAAAAGGGAACAAAGAAAAAATACATAAATGAAACAAAAGAAATATAATTAAGATTAAATAATCAAAATTACACACTGACCAAACCTTGATCCATGAACTAGCAGTAGTAACTAACTAGAAGCCAAACTAGTGTGGCTGTGAAAATTTTGTGCTAGTACTTTATCAATACGGTCATAGTCAGGATACATGACCCTTTATTAAGAACCAATTTGAATTATGCTTATTTAAACAGAATATGCTTCTTTAAAGTCATTATTAATTTGAATAATTAATTAATAATTTGTGTATTTAGCTTGCAGTGATTAAATGTTAACCAGAGGAAGAGAAAACCTGCAGGGAACAAAACTTTATGTTTGTTTTAGCATACAGCGAAGTTGTCTAGCAAGGAATGATGGTCAACAAAAAAAAAATACTTTTTGTAATTTTTTTTTCTTCCACTGAGTAAGTTTGCATTTTTCACTTGAAGTACTAGGATTTAATAAACATTTGGGGGTATAGCCTGTAGTCAGACTAGTTTGGCTGGGAAATACCGTTTTGTACTGGCACTTTGATACCATTATAGTCAGGACAATAGAAACTTTAGGGTAAATGCCATTTGAAAGTAAAAATGTGTCTTTGGACAACTGGAAGCACGTCTAGCACTAGGCAATGAGTAATGCATGTGCCCCCAGTTGTCTAGTTTCAAATATACCAACAAAGACTAGCCACACTAGTGTTATTACAGGCTGGGCTCCCAAAATTACAAAAACCCTGTTTTTGACTCATCACATAATACTAGATGTTTTCCCAGTTGTTCGAACACCTATATTCTAATTTAAGGTGGAATTCCTTCTTCGAGTTTCAAGTGTCTTGGCTATGTCCGTATCAGTAAAGTGCCTGTGTTGTGTCTGATTCAGTTCCCCGTCCAGTTCATGTTTCTTGTGTCCAAAGGTTCACGCTTGCACGAAAAAAACCTGCAGGTGATTGAGCTTTTGTACAGTAGACAAAACACTATAAGATATCCTAAAAGTCAGAATACAAAATCCACTTTGAAAAAGAGAAAGATGTGGGTTTTCCTGAATAATATTTTGGGTTTCTTGAATATTATTTTGGACAGTTGAAGAAGCTAATGGTGTGATTTTTGCATTTTACTGACAACAAACATGGTTATAGAGAAATGTAAGCCTCAATTTTAATATTGATGAATGTAAGCCTACTTAAGTGAACAAAACATTTTCGCATGACTATGTAAATGTAGGGGGGCACTTTTAGACAGGTGAATTAGCTTCTCCAGATCCATTTCACTGCCATAAACACCTTAAAGTACATGTTGGGGATTTACTACTGATGTGGGTGAAACATTTATTCATTACTAATAAAAACAGACACTTCATTTTAGTGTTTATAAAAACGTGAATTTCATAATCTGACTTTTAGGATATCTTGTAGGGATGCACCGAAAATTCGGCCACCGAAAATTTTCGGCCGAAATGGCTTAAATTTGCATTTTCGGTTTTCGGCCGAAATACTTTCATCACCGAAACAACACGGCCGAAACAATGTGCTGTGATGACGCAAGCAAAAATCGCCACCTGCACGCGCTTATTTGGATAAAACTAGCAAAAAAGTTTTCCAGTGTTGGCGCCGAGGCAAAAGACATTACACCAAAAATTAAGGAACTCGTTGCCTTAGACGATCAACCGTTCTCTGTCGTAGGGATTTCGTAGGCTAATAGAGCACATTGAGCCCCGTTATGTTTTGCCGAGCAGACGACATTTCTCAGAAGTGTGTTTACCTGAGCTGTTTAATGTTGTTGCAACTCACGTCACGTTTTTATGAGAGAATTTATATTTATCTTTCAGGCCAGTCAGTTATAACTAAATTTAACTCGTATAAAATACATATATTTATCCTCTCAGATAAAAACGGTCTGCAAGCGAGTTTAATTTAATTAGTGGTCGGCCGTTGACAGCGGTATCGCCGTTAACGGCCCACCACTAATTTTATTTTATAATATGCATTACTGTAATGTCAGTGCTAAATAAATATATACAAATCAAATTTTGTAGTTGATTTATTCTTTGAATAGCAATGCCTTGATTTTAGTGAGGTTAGCCATAAATCCAATGTTATTAATAATTGGCATAATAATAATAATCTTTATTTGTATAGCACCTTTCATACATACATGTAACTCAAAGTGCTTTCTGTATTTCGGTGTTTCGGTTTTCGGCTTTCGGCCTTGGTTTCCTCATTTTCGGTTTTCGGTTTCGGCTAAGAATTTTCATTTCGGTGCATCCCTAATATCTTGTGTTTTGGCTTCTGTATTTTCAGAGCTCAGTCTGAAAGTCTGCAGGCTTTCGTGCATGCTTGCACCCGTGGACACAATAAACACAGGAGGGGGGACTGAATCAGTCACAACACCAGCATAATACTGCCTTTCTCATCCATACCAGCCTGACTATACATCTACACCCCAAATGCCAGTTTGAACTCTGTTGGCTATAATAATAACTATGACGTCTCAATAGCTGGGTTTCTATCCAAACATTTCGCAAATGTTATGTGCATTTATGAAATTTCTGCAGAAAAAGGGTGAATAAAGTCGTTTCTCCATCCACTACATTTACCCAAGGAGACTTTGGATGATGTAGGCAGCTGTGACTGGGGGCCTCAAAACAAGTGAAATGGAGAGATTTAACTCTCTATACTTCATCATTTATTCAAAAACCATTTTCAATCGCCCTTGTCCCCATTTCGGCTTTAACGATATTCACATTTCCCCACCTCGTACTACAAAAGAGGGGTAAGATGGGCTCTGGACACAGCTCTTCGTGCAGGGCTTACATGACGGCATGTGTGTGTGCGTGTGTGCTTGCACGTTCATGAGCAAATGATTTAAATTCTACAGTGTGTCATGGTGTATGTAAATTAAAATGTTTAAATAAATGGTAGTAGTGTAGACAGTCGTCTGCTTGTTTAGTTAGTCTGGATGTCTGATGATTTGAGTAGTGTCAGTGTCAACCATAAGGTGACCAGACGTCCTCTTTTACCCAAAGTTGTCTTCTTTTTGAGCTGTAAAAAATGAGTTTCACACATTTTTGTTTGACTCGAGCTTGCATAATTTCAAGAAGCGTTTCGTTCAAAACCGAGTCCCTCCCTTCCCAGCTCCGCTCGGTCCCAGAACCACCAGTAGTGGTGAAACATGTCTTTATTCGCCCCTTCACTCTCCACTGTCTTTAACTGGACCTTCCAGCGACTACTGCTCATTTCACGGCGCCACCAGGTTCGCCACCTCCACCTCCACCCGTCACGCTCAGGCCACAGGCCCGAACACAAACTCACCTTCCGGCCGGCGTTCTTCGGCTTCTTCTGTGGGTTTTCAGTCGTTTCCATTCTGCGAGAAAACCCTAAAGTGAAAATAAATGCCGTTAACATGTAAAATAAACTATCCACACCTCCTACACGCCGGATCAGGCTCTGGACGGGCTACATACGAACCGCTCAGGTGATTCATGACTGGTTCTGTGTGGTTACACTAGCAGTGAAGCTAACGACTAACGTCTGTAGATCACACGTATGTGGGCCGCCGCCATTAACGTTTCTCCTCAGAACCGACACTAGTGTTAATCATGTTATCATAACTGAACACGCCATGTACTCACTGTGGGGTTCGTGCTAAGCAGAGAGCTAATTTCACACTCGACCAAAGTGTTTACGGTGTTCACGGCCCCGTTCTTCTCCAGCGTAGTAATTACGAACAGGCACCGGGCCACCGTGAGGCGCCCGTTATTTCAAAATAAAAGTCACGGCGTCGTTTATGCGCAGATATCTTAGCGATTTTGTACGCGCCTTGGGTTTATGTGTAACTGTTAATTTCGCTGTCCAGTGCAAAAATACTGTTTAAGATGACCACTGCTGATCAACGTCAGTGGAAGGTTGTGGACCGTGAATGGATAAGTAGCAGAAAATTATTGTCCGCAAATACTTTGTTCTTTTATTTTGAAAATAATATTTATGGAAGTTAAGACAAATATCGTCGGGTTTTGAATATTTATACATATTATATACATTTACACACATATATAAATTAGTTTTATTTACAGCCTTCACTAATATTAGTAGTGTTAGTAAGATACAAATAAAATCCAATGGCAACTGAAACAAATTATTAGAAATTTACGCAGGCGCGTGTACAGCCGCTCAGATTACTCCACAAAGGACCCAAACGAGCGCTGGCCAACACATTTTACACAGTTGACGAAACTGAAATATTGTTGTTTATTCTGACATCAAACACACGTGAGTATGATATTTATGTGGCATTAACGTTAAAACGATCCACAATGGTCTAGATGCAGCTACGTGGATATGCAGACATAGATAATAAGCGCAAGGCGAGATGTTTCATGGCCCTCTTGTTCTGTATGATGGTTTTATTCCTGCAGAAACATGACCAAGAAGAGGAAAGGGCAGGAGGATTTCCGCAAGGTGAAGCTGAAGGTCGGCAAGAAGAAGCCCAGGCTTGAGAATGCCACGAATACCAGCTTCAAATCGAGAAGCATCCACTTACCGGAGCAGTTGAACCGGGACGGCGGGCCCACCACACACCGCCAGCTCACCATCAAGGTTCAGTTATATTGAATATATTGACATATATATACTGTACAGACACTATATATATATATATATATATATATATATATATATAATGTGTGTGTCTGTACAGTAACTAACTCCAGTATTTTAACATTCACTCAATTTGTTCTTACATTATTGCATTTTTGCTAAATATCTATTATTTTTAAATCAGTATTTTTAATTAACACATATGAGCCACCCTCACAGTGCACATAAAAAGAGGAATTTGTCAGAGACCCATTTAGATGTTGAACTGTGTGTGGTGTCGGTGTTGTAACTGTCTGTCTGCCCTCTGCGAGCCGGTGTAGGGGGGGGGAAATGGTGTTGTGAGGTGAATTTCAACACGCTGCTGTTGTCGTTCTCTCCGGTGTGCAGGACCTGCTGTCTCAGCTGCACCACTACAACAGCACCGTGAAGCAGGACGCGCTGCTGGGCCTTCGGGACCTGCTGGGCACGCACCCCTCCCTGGTGGAACAGCATGCGTCCGCCGTGCTGTCCGAGGTGGCGGCGCTCTTCACCGACCGGGACGGAGCCGTGCGGGGGGCCGCCACCCGCCTCCTGCGCTTCCTGGCCCAGTGCGTCCCGGCCGAGCACGTGGCCCCCTTTTTCCCCCTGCTCAGCGCACACCTCACGTGCGCCATGACGCACATAGCGGCGGGAATCCAGGAGGACTCCCTGAGGGTCCTGGACGTGCTGCTGGAGCACTACCCGGCCCTGCTGTCTCAGAGGCACACCGTGCTGCTGGCCAACTTCCTCGAGCTCATCTCGCAGAGGCGGATGGGCGGGGTCAGGGGCGGGGCCGGCGGAGACAAAGGGCCCGGGAAGACGAGCTACGCCCTGTCCGTTAGCACCAGCCGCTCAGTAACGGCACAGCAGTGGAGACTCACTGTCCTGCTCAGGTACTAATTCCCCTGGAGGCTTTTGAATGTTGTTGCTTTTTGGGCCCGTTTTGACCATGAATAATATGTATCAAGAAATGTTTTAATCAGTATTCAGGACCTTAATTAATATCTAGACACACTTTTCTATTGACGCATCTCGAACCTCTGACGTGACGACGCGTATCTGAGAAAATAACGTGCAGCCGTGTGCGTGAGACGAGTAACGTGAACGTTTCTGGTCTTCAGGCTGAGCCGGTTTTTACAGGCGGTGGTGGAGGAGAGGCCAGCGGATGAAGCAGCGGCCGCAGATGGGTTAAGCGTGTGGGCCGGGGAGAAGGGGGTGGTCACCCCCGTGGAGGTCAGCTGGGAGGACCACGCCTTCAGGCACGGGGCCGTCCGGGTGTTCGAGAACTCTGGGGCCAAGCCCACGCCGCACTCCACCTTTCGACTGAGGTAGGCTTAGATTATTTTGAGATGTTTGAGATGTTGAATTCTCAGTGTTCAGTGCCAGACTGCTATTTTATTGCATACGTTGGCCTGTCCTTCACTGGGTGTCCCATAGTGCTGTTGAGTAGAATCTGTTGTGTTTAGTTATTTCCTTATTTATTTACCTCTTCGTTTCAAGGGCTGTGATGTTTCACTGTTGGCTCGTAATGTGTGTGTGTGTGTGTGTGTGTAGGCCTGATTCAGAGCCTGGGGCTGGAGTTAGTGAGGAGCTGTGCACAGCAGAGACGGTGCAAGGCTTTGCGGAGACTCTAGTGCCCCTCCTTTTGGAGATATGGGTGGAGGCCATGGGCGGAGAGGGGGCGCCTAGCGACAGTGGTCACCTGCTCTCAGAGGAAGCCATGGCACTAATGTACCAGATCCTCACCATTCTGCAGTTACTACGGCGACTCGCCCCTCACAGGGATCAGCAAGACATGCTGGTAAACACACATAACACACACATGCACACTAACACTCAATACACACACACACATGCACACTAACACTCAATACATACACACATGCACACTAACACTCAATACATACACACATGCACACTAACACTCAATACATACACACATGCACACTAACACTCAATACATACACACATGCACACTAACACTCAATACATACACACATGCACACTAACACTCAATACATACACACATGCACACTAACACTCAATACATACACACATGCACACTAACACTCAATACATACACACATGCACACTAACACTCAATACATACACACATGCACACTAACACTCAATACACACGCACACTAACACTCAATACACACACACGCACACTAACACTCAATACACACACACGCACACTAACACTCAATACACACACACGCACACTAACACTCAATACGCACACTAACACTCAATACACACACACGCACACTAACACTCAATGCACACACGCACACTAACACTCAATGCACACACGCACACTAACACTCAATGCACACACGCACACTATCACTCAATGCACACACGCACACTAACACTCAATGCACACACGCACACTAACACTCAATGCACACACGCACACTAACACTCAATGCACACACGCACACTAACACTCAATGCACACACGCACACTAACACTCAATGCACACACACGCACACTAACACTCAATGCACACACACACGCACACTAACACTCAATGCACACGCACACTCAATGCACACACACACGCACACTAACACTCAATGCACACACACACGCACACTAACACTCAATACACACACACACGCACACTAACACTCAATACACACACACACGCACACTAACACTCAATACACACGCACACGCACACTAACACTCAATACACACGCACACGCACACTAACACTCAATACACACGCACACGCACACTAACACTCAATACACACGCACATGCACACTAACACTCAATACACACACACACTAACACTCAATGCACACACACACACACACACTAACACTCAATACACACACACACTAACACTCAATGCACACACACACACACACACTAACACTCAATGCACACACACACACACACCCTAACACTCAATGCACACACACACACACACCCTAACACTCAATATACACACACACACACACACCCTAACACTCAATATACACACACACACACACACCCTAACACTCAATATACACACACACACACACACCCTAACACTCAATATACACACACACACACACACACCCTAACACTCAATATACACACACACACACCCTAACACTCAATATACACACACACACACACACCCTAACACTCAATGCACACACACACACACCCTAACACTCAATGCACACACACACACACACACCCTAACACTCAATGCACACACACACACACACACCCTAACACTCAATATACACACACACACACACACCCTAACACTCAATATACACACACACACACACACCCTAACACTCAATATACACACACACACACCCTAACACTCAATATACACACACACATGCACACCCTAACACTCAATACACACATGCACACCCTAACACTCAATACACACATGCACACCCTAACACTCAATACACACATGCACACCCTAACACTCAATACACACATGCACACTAACACTCAATACACACATGCACACTAACACTCAATACACACATGCACACTAACACTCAATACACACACACACACACACCCTAACACTCAATATACACACACACACACACCCTAACACTCAATGCACACACACACGCACACACTAACACTCAATATATACACACACACACACGCACACACACACACACTAACACTCAATATACACACACACACAAATGCACACTAACACTCAATACACACACAAATGCACACTAACACTCAATGCACACACGCACACTAACACTCAATGCACACACGCACACTAACACTCAATGCACACACGCACACTAACACTCAATGCACACTAACACTCAATGCACACACACATGCACACTAACACTCAATACACACACACACACACACACATGCACACTAACACTCAATACACACACACACACACACATTAACACTTAATACACACACACACACACACATGCACACTAACACTCAATACACACACATGCACACTAACACTCAATACACACACACATGCACACTAACACTCAATACACACACACACAAGGACCACCAACACACACGTACCAATTCATCATTGCACTGCTAGAAGCTAAACCACTAGGTTGCACTAGTACACGTGAGAAAAATACAACATAGGCACACGTGTCCGATGTGAGACATACAGGCACATAGGTGAGCCGTTTGACACATAGGTACACGTGAGACATGACACACAAATGTGAGCGGTGGATTCACGTTGCACGTGTTGCTGTGGCACGTGGCCGTTGCAGGACGCGTGGTTTAGGAACTCCTACCTGAGTGAGTTCAAGCAGCACTTCATGAAGAACTTCCCCTACAGCCAGCAGGAGATCACCAGACCCAGGAAGAAGACGGACGGAAAGAGGTATGGCAGTGTGTGTGTGTGTGTGTGTGTGTGTTTTTCCTCTGTGAGCAGTGTTGATTCTGAGGACGTTCAAACGTTTACACAATACACTGGGAGACACCTTGTGTTCTGCATGAGAGCTTATAATTAAATAGTAATGATTAATACAGTAACAATATTTAATGTACTGCCGCCTGTGTTTGTTACAGAAGTGTTTTTCAGGGTTTGTGTTCACGTGTGCATCGGTGCGTCTGAGTGATGTAATAACAAGTGACGGTAGACGTGTTGTTTGGGTTGGTGTTTGTTCTAAATCACAATAGCAGGTCGTCGTGTGTTCCGCCAACGACGTGTGGAATCTCTCCTGTCGTAGGAACAGGCAGCAGGTGGTGGGCGGGGCTGTTGCCAGCGGCAGCGTGGAGCCATTGGCTCTGAACGTCATGTTGTGTCAGGTGATGGTGTCGCTCAGCCTGAGGGGGCGGGGCCACGTCACCGGGCAGGACGCCGACTGGCTCGGACCAATCAGAGCCTTCGTCACGGACACGCTGTCCAATGGGGGCAAGCTGGGCTCCAGGCAGCTGGCAGCGCTGCTGGAGGTGGTGTGGAGGATGATCGTCACCCAACACAGTCGAGGTCAGGGGTCACGTACGGGTCCTTAGCATCTGTAGATGGGCTTGGGCAGAGCTGGGTGTAAACGTGTGTGTGTGTGTGTGTGTGTGTGTGTGTGTGTGTGTGTTTAGTGGTAACTGAGGAGCTCCTGCAGGCTGTGTATATTCAGTACCAGCAGAGGAACCTGGGCCTGTCTGTCCGCACACTTTTACTGCGTTTCTTTAGTCAACTGTACATCCAGGAGCACCAGAGCCAGCCCCATATTGCCAGGTACACACACACACACACACACACACACACACACACACACACACACACACACACACACACACACAGAGTAAGCTTGCCTGCAGAAGTGAAAAAATCAGGCTGCATACAGCACCTCCCCTCCTCTCTCTCTCTCCCCCCCCCCCCCCCCCCCCTTCTCTCCCTCTCTGTCCGTATCTCAGGAGCAGGATGTTGGCGCGCTGGCTGGCCTCGGTACCGGTACAGTTAGCTCAGCTGGGTTGTCGGAACCCTCAGCTCTCCGCACAACTCCTGCAGACCATGCAGTCGGCCGCAGCCTGGGGCAATAAAGACCTGCTACGGAGCCTGCAGACACACGCATGCAGCATCTATGGTGATCACACACACACACACACACACACACACACACACACTCAAAGATCTGCTACGGAGCCTGCAGGTACACGCATGCAGCATCTATGGTGATCTCACACACACACACACACACACAGTTTATGTACACTGCATTAAACCTGCTCATCAGTGAGGAAGAATCTGAGACGCCAGAAATAGTCCTGGTGATGCCAGGAGACGCAGCCATATTCCTCCACCCACAGCTGCTCCAACGGGTGCAGAAAGAGCTCCACCCACCCTGGACCCACTACAGCAGCCTGTGGGGCTCTCAGCCTGGCTGGATACATGGACCACGAATAGTCAAACAAGAACATGGACTGTTTGTAACCTGGGCCACCCGAGGAGGATGAGTCTGGTTTCTCCTAACTGGGCGAGGGACTGTCCACTGTTGCCACTGGTTTACTCACTAGTAATCTGTACCAAACATTAGTAAAGTTGCTTTCTTTACAGTTCTGTACAGTACTGTAAAATCCGCTATATAAATTTATTTGACTCTACTTGGGACGCACCCATACCCAAACACTACACACATCACACACACACACTCAGAAGCCTGCTACAGAGCCTGCAGGCACCCTATGATGAAAAACTATGATGGTCTCTCACACACACACACACTACACATTCCACACTCATACATATTACCTTTTTCCTCTTTGTCTTTCTTTTGTTTTCCCTAGTCTAGCATATTGTCTCTCTCTTTCTCTCACATGCTCGTACATGTGTGTGTGTGTGTGTGTGTGCGTGTGTGTACACACACACACACATACACACTCTACTATCGGGCACAGAAACTGAACAAACAGTAAATTGCGAAGGGTAATTTGTGTGTTATGTCTTGTCAAAGCTGGCTGTCCACTACAATCTCCAGAAAAGGGGTTCTTGTGTGTGTGTGTGTGCGTGTGAGCGCGCGCGCTGGGTGATATAAGCTCTCCCGTTCCTCGTAGCCAGAACACAGCACCTCCTTTGTAAGCCAGAGTCCTGGTGACATCAGCAGAGTGCGTCAGCAGCTAATAATGTCTATCTGTGATCACTAACAGGGGGAGAGCACTCTCTCCACCACACACACACACACACACACACACACAGGTCCTCAACCCTTACTGTTCAGCTTGTCCCAAGTCGTACTTCTGTAAACCTGTCAGATGGGGGAGTTATTTTGCTTCTTTTCCTTTCCAGTTTGATTAAAAAGTGTGTGTGTGTGTGTGTGTAGATCCTCAGGAGGGCTGTATCGTGGTGCTACCAACCGAGCTCCAGCAGCAGCTGCTCCAGATCCTGTATTTCCTGCCTGCTCTCCCTGCTGATGTCCTGGCCTGCCTCAGCCAGGCCTGCAACACGGGGCGCGTGTCCGCTAGCCTGGCTACCGCGCTGATCCGCATCGTACACTTGAGGTACCGCACACACAACCACAGCATACACCCCAGAACTCTGGCTGGGCTTGAACTCTGGTCATTTTGTCCATGTGCCAGTGACCAGGCACTCCAGACGGCTCTAGACAGGTGTGCAAATCCGTGTTTGGAATGTGTCACAAGGAGCTGGCAGTCTAAAAGTTTAAGGGTTTAAAATAATCAAAATGTTTTGGCCAATTGGTGCTATGGAGCAGGATTGAATGCAGGCTGGTCCCCTCTCCACTAAACTCCGATTCACCTCCAAAGCTGCCAGTAGTATCATTATTCAGTTAGTGACTGACACAGATTTCACCTTTATATACACACACACACACACACACACACACGCTGCTTGGAAGTCGGGACCCCTACTGAACAGCTGCTTTGGTGAGCTCACTTTGACTAATGTCCAGTCACGTCGTTGTGCCTTCTGTTTCTCTCTGTGACTGTGGAAGCTTCTGGAAGGGCCGGTGTGTCTTTGACAGGTTAGCTGAGGCTAACTTCATTGGGTTGTAGTCACACCCACCATGAAGTGCCGTGGTGGGTCAGGTCGGTCACTCAATCCCCGGTCTGGCAGGAATGTGTAGACTGTGATGATGTGTTTTTAGATTTATTTTTTGATAGGTTATGCTTGTGTGCAGTTATCTGCACATCAAGTGCAGTGAATGACTAACCGAATTCTGTGAAGTCACACTGTAGGCCTCGTGTGTGTGTGTGTGTGTGTGTGTGTGTGTGTGTGTGTGTGTGTGTGTGTGTGTGTGTGTGTGTGTGTGTGTGTGTGTGAGAGAGAGAATGGAAAGACAGACAGCATCTGTGTGACATGGTGTGACCCTACTGTGTTTTATAGACACTTGCCTAAAGCTACTCTTTTATTTGTGGTTTTCCTTCAAATCCTAATGGGACCTCTGTCTGTGAACACTGTGTGTGTGTGTGTGTGTGTGTGTGTGTGTGTGTGTGTGTGTGTGTGTGTGTGTGTGTGAGAGAGAGAGAGAGAACTACACACACTTCAGTTCCTTTGGGTTCTCTATTTACCCAGCAGGAGGAAAATAGAGTCCAGGTATAGAAGAGGGCACCAGAGGTAGCCTTCCAACTAGCCAGTAGGGGGCAGTATTGCACTTTTCAGAACACCTAGTGTCATTGTTCTCTGCCCTGCTCAGTGATCACCACTTTACAGAACTAAAATAAGCTTTAATGAAAGGCACTCCACGCCAGGCTCAGAATCACACATCAGTGGCTTTGGTGTTTTTACATGGTGTGTTTGTTGGTATATTAGATATATATAATTGGTGTATTAGTTAGGCATACATATATAATAATATATTGATTATATTTGGTATATTGGTTATATATATTTGTTTTATATTTGCTATATTGGGTATATTCATATTTGGTATATTGGGTATATATTCGTTTATCTTTGGTAAGGAATATTTAAGTGTAATTAAATCAGATCAGAGCTGAAAATGACTGTCAGGGAATTTGCCTTCACATTGCAGATGAGTATCTATATGGTGATGACTGGTCATATTCAGACACCTGTTTGTCATCATGCTTTATAGAAACCACTTAAATGTTTTAAATGTAATTTATGTAAATTAATTAATGTAAACACATACATTTTTTAAAAGAACTCAGAATTTGAAGTACGTAGATATTTATACTGAAAGCTTACTTTTAATTGCTTTGCCAGTTTTACTGCACTTGGAGGGCTGTATAAAACACTGGGCTTCTGATATGAAGAAAACGCTCAAGTTCCCCACTAAAGTGTAACTCGCAGGGTCCACCTTTATGTGCTAGTGACGTCCCATGGACCTGGTCCAACAGGTCCTTCTAGAGGTCCTGCTGTCCCGTACTCTTACGGGAAGCCCTGCCGCTGTCTTAATGATCCGTCCTCTGTCCTGTCCTGTCCGTAGTCCAACAGCAGTTTCAGCTAGAACGAGGTACAGGAGGTTCCACACGGTGCAGTTTGCATCTGCTCACACGCAACGTCCAACCCCGACTAGGTCAAAGGGCCACGGCACCAGAATATCGCATTGTCCACAGGCCAGTGTTCAGATGTCACATTTCCTGTTAAATATTTCAGCTCCTTAGCCACTTCCAGCAGGTGCTGGTTGCGGAGAGTGTGTGCGAGTGTGTGTGTGTGTGTTTGGGGGGGGGGGGGGGGGGGGGGGGGGTTTCGGGCCAGCGTCTTCGCTACAGTGATTACAGTCCGTCTTGGTAACCGGGCCAACTTAAGCCTCATTAGTTCTGCTTGAATAATAAGAGAGGAGGGGAGTCCGTTAGCACCGGCACCGTGGGAGGCAGGTGCTGCCGTCTGGACTTGCCGTGAGCGGACTTCCTCAAGTTCAGAACTGCGCCCACACACGCAAATATTTGCACGTGCTTCTATAAGTTGAATGAATTATAACAAATGGACAGATTTAAAACCAGGTCCTGTAATGCAAAATGAGTTTGCAGAGGTGTGTGTGTGTGTGTGTGTGTGTGTGTGTGTGTGTGTGTGTGTGCGCGCGAGGGTGGCGAAGTGAAGGAAAGAATTAAGGCGTCATTTAGTGATTGATAAATGGAGGCCATTATCTGTGTGCATTCTTCGGTTCTTTGGATGACTGGATGAGCGTGTGTGTGAGACTGATGAATTATAAGTGCACCTACTGTACGTACGTGCGTGCGTACGCATAAGCGGGCCTTTATGTTCCCGTGATGGCTGATGGGATATCGGCCAGTCTGATAGTGTTGTCTGAACCCGACACAGGCTCCGTCCAATCACAAGAGCAGCAGATAAATGATTGGTCCGACGCTCACCCACCTCCACAAGTCATGAATGATGTGGTTTGCGGGGGGCGGAGCCCTGATGACAATTGCCGGATTGTTTCAGCTCACCTACCTCACGTGTGTGCGGTCACACGAGAGCGCGTGACCCGACCCGACTACGCCGCCCCCCCCCCCCCCCGTGACACTGGGACCCGGGCCACTTCGCACACCCTCCGCCCGTCGGCGGTCTCCGTGGTTACACTCGCCTGGGGCGCTCCAGGTATGGTACGGGTTTGAGCGTCCCGGGTGCGCGTGGTGGGCAGTGGGCTGTGAGTGCTGGTATATTAAGTCTGAGCGGTTCAGTGTGGTAGGAGATTTCAGAGGAAACGGAGGAGCTCAGATGTCTGGTATTTTTAGACTGACATTCTCAGTACACACGCTCACACATGGGTACAGTGTAGCACACTGTAATGGGAGACCTCCTCTGTGCTGGACCACTGCACACTGATTGTGTGTGTGTGTGTGTGTGTGTGTGTGTGTGTGTGTGTGTGTGTGGTCCTCCATAGGTCTCCTCTAAGTGGCTGGTCGAGCAGTTCCCATGATGTGCCGGTGCGAGACGTGGATTACCTTAGTTTCCTCTTCTCCACTCTGACAGGTACACACACACACACACACTCACACACACAGATATTGCAGGGAGCCTCTTGGCAACCATTTCAATGACAACGGTGCCAAAAACTCAATTAAGAAACAAACTTCAGTGCACGCACACACACACTTGATTAAATTCAACCAGTTTTAAATACTGTGAATAACCACCTGAATCCTTTTCTCTGTTTCACTTTTTTCCTCTTTCACCTGGGCCCCTCCTTCAATCTCTCTCCTGCTTTTATCCCTCCCTCCCTCCCTCCCTCTCTCCCTCCCCCTGGGTCAGGTTTCTCCTCTGAAGGCCTGAGGGTGCTGCAGCAGGCTGATGATGGGAGCCTGCTGCCTGCCTCGTCTCTCGCCCCGCTCAGTGTGTTCCCCACGCCACTGGAGCAATTCACACACCACTGGGATGTGGTTGAGGTGAGATGAGGCCTAGCACGCTCTCTCTCTCTCTTTCTCTCTCCCCCCTCCCTCTCTCTCTCTCTCCCTGTCGTTTTGGTCTGTCATTCTCTTCCTTGACATTAAAGCTCTCACGGTTGTTGACCTCTCACCCCTGGTAATTACCTCAACCGCCCAAGGACTGGCACTCTCCGCCCGAGTGTCACACCGTTTCAGTTCCCCCTGAAGAGGCCCGCGATGCGAGGGGGGGAAGGTTTATCGCGTCGCACCGGTGTAGGTTGGCTCCCTGTTTCAATAAGGGCTGGTTATCGCGCTGCTGGCGGCTAAGGCGAAATGCTAATGCCAGCCGGCAGACACCATCACCACCTGACATTTTACACAGAAATTAAAACCTAACAAAACGCTGCCCTCCAGCTATGGCATCTCCCTCGACCCCCCCCCCCCCACCTCGCTCTCACACGGACACTCGCGTGTACAAGCGGCGCTTGCTAATTTCTCTGTACAATTATGCCCAGACTTTCATTTCTGTGTCCGAGTCAATCAGCACCCGTGTGCACATCAGGATGGCTGGTATTGCCATGGAGATAATAATGAGGGATGACAGGAGAGAAGATGCCAACAGGTGAGACTGACGGGGAATAATGGGCCTTAATGAGCGAGAATCTCATCCTACACACACACACACACACACACACACACAGAGTACACTTCTAATATCAAGGCCAGACTTTAATTGGAGTTTTTATTTCTTATCTATCCTCTCTGGAAACATTTAAGCTAAACTTTCCAGGAAGCTGCATCTGTAACTCAAGGAGACGTAATAAAAACCACAATACTATGCGGCGTCTACTTTTTGCTCATTTCAAAGAATAGTTTTACAAAGTCACACGGAGCACAGAATCCTGGCAAATTCTTCCATCTGTGGCCTGTGACCTCTGACCCGGGTGAGGTCGGCCAGTGATCTTGCAGCAGTGCTCTTTGTTATGGTCTGAATCATGAAACACCTCCTGTAGAGGGCGCTCTTGTGACTGGGCCTGCAGGCCTCGCTATCAGGCCTCTAAGGGAGGGAGACGCACTGTTGCCCAGTCAGATGTCATGGTGAAACCGGGCCAGCACGTGATACGTGTGCGATCGTATTATTCAATTCCTAATTATAGTTAAAACAAATAATTAAAAACGGTCAAATCAAAACAATTGGCCATCAACTAGCCAGGGAGTAGTATATTTTATTTATGAGTAACTACACTGAACACCGTTGAATCTGAACAGAGTAGACAAAACTCTTCACTTTACACTGTTTCTCTGGTCTAATTAGGAGGTAATTGGGTTTAAAAATAGCCAACACGCATTTGCACATGCGTGTGTGTGTGTGTGTGTGTGCGCACATACACTGCTGGGGGTCCACTCCTTTATTGCCAATCAGGCGTATCTAATCTAGAGTGTGTATTGTGTGTTTAACATGGTTAGTTTGATTAATGGCTGATAATAACCTTCTCTGAATGACATTCCCATCTGCCTTCATGTGTTTAATCCAATCCTCTCTAATGCTATTAGCACTATTTGATTTCACACATACACATACGCACTTATTTGTTTGTGCTCATAAAATATCAGTCGAGAGAGACAGCCTGTCGCTAATCTGTCCACTGCCAACTTCCATTACAACAAACTGGGATCAGCGACTAGGTAACCCTCTCAGCTCGGATCGGGGGGCGTAGATGGTCTTTTGTTCTCTGAAGGCCTTTGTCAAAGGTTTCGGCTTTGTCAGACTGGAGATGTGTGTACAGTCAGCACGGTGTAGTTCTGTGGACGGTGCACACCTGCTATTACACGCCCTCTTTCGGAAAGGAACCTTGTGTGTGCATTATTTAAATGAATTAAAGAATCGATGAATAAAACGTGAAATCAGTGCATAGATGAAACACACCAGCGAGTAAACGTCACTAGAGTTAAATGCACAAGATTCTGCATAAGAGTTCAAAAGGTGGATGTAAGAATGAACGGAGCGTGTTCACTCTCCTCGTTCTGACATTAGGTGATCTTTATCTCTTACCACAGGGTCTGATGGTGTAGCTGGTGTGCAGCATTAGTGTGGGATCATTAGTTATTTGTTTATTTTACGGTCCACGTCTGGGAGATCCTGCTGGGAGATGTCTGCTCTTGGCCAATGATTTTGCTGTTGACAATTTTACAATTTGCTATTTTGCTACTTGACAATGTTATTAAGTCTTTATTAAGAACTTTTATTAAGTTCTTACGGAAAGTGTTTTTGTTGCACACATTTTTAATGCGAAATTCCAGATTTCTGCTAATTAGATGTTTGCACATGCAAGCTCGGCAAGGATGAAATATTGGAGAGTTCCACAAGATAAAATGTGCACTGTAAAATAAAAACCAAATACCAATGAAAATTTATTTTGTGAGCATGGTTGCTTTGATCTCCTCATAGTAATTCAGAGAACGTTTGTCCTGTTTATTCTTCTAGGAGGTATGTCACTGTTTGGAGACGTTAGGCTCCAGAGCACAGTGTTTCGAAATACTACAAAACGGCATCATCAAAAACCTTGTGAGTAAAACCGTATATGACAGATTGCTAATGTGATGTCATGATGTTTGAAATGTTCCAAACGATTTTTATTTAGACTTCAGATGACTAACTGGTTATGTGTGTGTAGTGTGGGCTGGTGGTGCTGCCAGACTGTGTGTGTGCCGCGATGCTGAGGTGTGTCCCCCGCTTGCTGGATGTCAACTTCCTGCCCAGCGACCCCCTCCTCCACTTCCTGTCTGACTGCTCACTGAGCATGCTCAGTCTTCTGCTGCAGCTGGAGCAGAGCGCCCGCAAGAGGTTCCACTTCCGCCCACGTACATCCAGACATGTGACTCAGACCTTACACTCCGTAATGATCAACTTAATGAGCCACTATTAGTAATGGTTTTGTAGCAGAAATGTGTGTGTGTATGTGTATATATATATATATATATATATATATATATATATATATATATAAAATAGTATACGACTCACTATAGAGTTGATGAAACTCTAATTTAGACGATTATATATAGCTAGTTACCTACAGTAACTAGCTATAATAATTACTGTAGCTAGCTACAGGTAGCTAGTAATGGTAAACTATGTCAGCTAAGTAGAGCTGTAAGTAGAGCTAGCTACAGGTAGCTAGTGATGGTAAACTATGTCAGCCAAGTAGAGCTGTAAGTAGAGCTAGCTACAGGTAGCTAGTAATGGTAAACTATGTCAGCTAAGTAGAGCTGTAAGTCAGGGTTGCCAGCTCTCACGCATTTGACCGTTTTCACACGCTCTCACGCCAAACTTCCGATATCTCACGCCGAAAAAAAATATCCAGTTTATTTACCTCAGATCCACATATATGATTCAATACGTTACTAGTTCGCTAGCTCTGGCGCCATCCACGGTGATATAACACTGAACTGTGTCCATTTTACCCCCCCCCCCCCCCCCCCCCCCCCCCCCCCCCCCCCCCCCCCCCCCCCCCCCCCCCCCCCCCCCCCCCCCCCCCCCCCCCCGCTCAACAAAATACACTCGCCACCAGCTCCAGGTTAAAATCTCACTCCAAGCGAACGTCAAAAGTTGGCAACCCTGTGTAAGTAGAGCTAGCTACAGGTAGCTAGTGATGGTAAACTATGCCAGCTAGGTAGAGCCGTAATGCAATAAGATGTGTGGCACCTCGTTGACATTGTCAGCATTATTAAAGGCTTTTTATACGATTTGATGTCGAGTTTCTTTTATTCTTCCTAAGTTGTTGTGTTGTGTGCAGGGACGCGGTTTGGGAAGCGTGTTTTGCCGCGCTAAGCACGGTACCGCGGTTGCTGCGGCTAGTGTTGCAGTCTCTCCGTGTGTGTGACCTGTGCGAGGAAGAGCTCCCCCTGCTGGCTCAGATCCTGTCACTGCTTCTTCAGCACACGCAGCTGCGCAACCACATGGCCGCCAACACCGCCCTGCTACAGACCATCATACAGGACCTGACGGTAGGCCACACACACACACACACACACACACACACACACACTTTCGCCTAGTTTATGTCCACAGCATCTACGGCCCTTTTTACAGTCACTATGACTTCTTGCAGTGGTACTGTTAGTACAGGTAAGAGGCCTTTATTCTAAATTCACTTACAACATCCACTTACATTTGTCCTGACTGGCCACCCTTTATTGTACCCCATTCGTAAAACGTTCGAAACGCCCGAACGCTATGTAATTGGGCGGGGCTTAACTGCAATAGGCCGAATAGGCAAAAATATTTAAATGAGTGTTCTTGTGACAACAGAGAAATGTGATTTCAAGATGGGATGTTTTTCTAATCTAAAGTTCGGGATATGGACTGGAGGAGGGGTGTGTTTTGAAACAGTATGCATTACTGTTAATCCTTTATTTCGATGAAGTGCGAAATTCAGTTTTCTATGATGCAGCCCTTTAACATTTATGCTGTTATTGTTACAGTATTAATGTTGTGTGTGTGTGTGTGTGTGTGTGTGTGTGTTGCAGCGCTTCTATGGCGGAGAGACTCGGGAGCAGTGGCTAACCGACCTGCTGTACTGCTACAGCGTGACGCTGTCTGGTCACCGTGCCAACATGGCCGTCAGGGACATCTACTAGTCTAAGACGTTCAAGAATTCATTGCGTTTTTCTCGCGCTTTCTTTTCATGTCAACATGTTTTTTGTTTTTATAATATAAAATGAAAAAATTAATCTGTTGTGATAATTACTTAATCACTGTGCTCCAGGTTTCTTTCATTTTGCTTTATTAACAAAATAATAAAAATGTGTTTACACAGGCGGGTTATAGTAATACACATGGAAGGTGCTAATGACGTCTGCGTAGCAACCGCTCGACAACCAACCTTTCATCAGTTTTCCGTTAATGATCCTCAGAAGTCTTCGAACTATAAAATGACAGTAAAAATTTGGTAATTGCTTACAGGGTGCTCCCGTGAACAGAGGCTAGCTTTTTTTAACAACCAAAAGAAGCAGTCGGAACTATTCCAAGATCGATAAGGGAGGGCCTGTGGCGTATGCTAGTGTGCCGCGGGGGATGGGTGATTAGCGGGGAATGCGCCCCGTGTCCGTAGCACCCCGAGAGCCTTTCAGCTACTCGCTTCTCTGCCCGAGCCCAAAAGCACCAAATCGTGCCGACAGCGGCAACCGTAACCGTGCTGCTGAAGTTCTCATCCCACCCCCATTATCCCATCCATCATCATCAGAACACGCGAGCCGGACAAACAACACGGAAGAACTAACACTTCTAGAATAAATAGAATTTTAAAAAAGCAAATGAGCATAGCTGCGGTACAAATTAAATATGTAAGGGTAAACGGGTTTGGCAAAGATGAGAGCAGTTGGTCTGACACATCAAACAGGCTGCCTGGAGTTTAAAATAACACGGAAACGGCGACACCGCAGACAGGCCGGGCCTACCCGCGCATTCACTCGAAGTCAGCGTGATTTTCCACTTTCCACACACGCAACTTGTCATCACTTTGCTTGTGTTAAGCATATGCAGGTGGTCTTGTTATGTCAGGTGTATGTCACCCGTACGACAGGCGTATAACCTGCCGATGACAGGATGAAAGGTTATCTCATGCACATGCTGTTTGTGGGCATAACCTTTGACCTATGTGGTGGTAAATGGCAACAAAACTTTAACCCAGAAAAGACATTTTTGGCCCAAACATCTGGACTACAGCCATGTATTCTCTCTCTCCTTCTCTCTCTGTTCTTCATAAAATGGCAAATCATTGTTTGCATATGCAGTTTCATGATTGTAAAAAACCAAAAACCTTGTCATCCATTTTTTTGCTCTATTAACCTGCACTGGACTAGAGATTGTGAAGACTGTGTGTGTGTGTGTGCACGCATGCGCTTGTCCGTGTGTTTACATGGCCTTGCCTTTGTGTGGCGAGTCCATCATTCCTTGGCTCCATCATGGCAGCTCTGGTTGTGTGTGTGTGTGTGTGTGTGTGTGTGTGGCGAGTCCATCATTCCTTGGCTCCATCATGGCAGCTCTGGTTGTGTGTGTGTGTGTGTGTGTGTGTGTGTGTGGCGAGTCCATCATTCCTTGGCTCCATCATGGCAGCTCTGGTTGTGTGTGTGTGTGTGTGTGTGTGTGTGTGGTGAGAGTCCATCATTCCTTGGCTCCATCATGGCAGCTCTGGTTGGGTGTGTGTGTGTGTGTGTGTGGCGAGTCCATCATTCCTTGGCTCCATCATGGCAGCTCTGGTTGTGTGTGTGTGTGTGTGTGTGTGTGTGTGTGTGTGGCGAGTCCATCATTCCTTGGCTCCATCATGGCAGCTCTGGTTGTGTGTGTGTGTGTGTGTGTGTGTGTGTGTGTGTGTGTGTGTGGTGAGAGTCCATCATTCCTTGGCTCCATCATGGCAGCTCTGGTTGGGTGTGTGTGTGTGTGTGTGTGTGTGTGTGTGTGTGTGTGTGTGTGTGTGGTGAGAGTCCATCATTCCTTGCTTCTGTTGTTGCTCTGACTGCAGACACTCTGTGGACGAAGGTGATAGGAGTACTGCTTGGCCTGACTCAAAGAGTCCAGTAGGTGCACACAATCCACACCGCTCACTGAGGAAAAACACACACACACACACACACACACACAATCTGAACCCAAATTTGATTTGACCCCAAAATCAAAGCACAAGTCCATGACAAAGCAGAGGCTTGGATACGATGAGGGGGAGGAGTCTATCCTGCACTGCAAGGTGTTTATAGGACACTGACTCGCCAATCAGAATCAAGACAGGAATCAGACTGGTTGTGAGAAACATCGTAAAGCTTGTCCATTGACTTTGCCTGTGCGGTTAAGTGGTCACCCTAAGTAACAGTCTCCTGCCGTGGCGAAGTAGTATTTGTGCTGTTTGCACTCACGCTGTTTGCCACTCTTTAGTGACAGGTCCAGGAGAGGTTGGCTCTGGCTGTGTGTGTTGAGGGTGTGCACGGCTCTGAGAGAGCGCCCCCTTTTGGCCTGGGCACCTGTACAGAAGGACAGATTTACGTTCAAATAAAACACAACATAAATAAATCTCAAATAAAAGAGCTCTTGCACTTCTGCACACGGACAATGCAGAAGCTGTAGATAAAGTGAGGGTGTGGATGTGTGCATTTCTGAGCATGTCCAATTTGACTGAGAGGGAGTGTGGCGGAAGGCTGGGGATGGAGTGTGTGTGTGTGTGTGTGTCCAGTGTGACTGAGAGGGAGAGTTGTGAAGGTGCTGGGGGGTGGTGTGTGCGTGAGAAGACAGCTCGACATTCCGTCTGACAGCGCTGAACTTTTCAAAGCAGAGCGTCGGTGGGCAGGAGGGGGCGGTGTGGGCGTGGGGGAGGGGTGGGGAAGGTGGAGGGCGAAGGTGGAGGGGGGTGTCTCCACCTTGCTCAGCCATCATCACCTGTTCATGTCTGTGAAGGTCAGTTGCGTTAACTGGGTTGAAACTCTTATCTTATATGAAAGTGTGTGTGCGTGTGGAGGGGCGGTGGTGATGAGATGCGGGAATGCTGTGTGAATATCGCCTGGGCCTCTGCTCGCGTAGTTCCTCAGAATCATACTTCGGACGCAGCCTGGACCTGCTCTTATGGGAACGGAGTTATCCACTAAGCAGCCTCCGCCCGCTCCACTCAGCCAGGAGGAGCAGCTTATCTTAGGAGTAATTACACAGCGCCAGCAGCTCCCAGCCAAATACGGAGGTACGCTTCTTCCGTGTTGTCAGTCTGAGTTAAAGACGACTTGGAGCTCGAGTTAATAAAAGCCACGGCCCTCTTTCACCGCGTCTGGAACGGCCGCGCTGGGTTTTATGTGATGTGTGGATTTCAGAGGGTTCATTTCTTAGTTCGCGTGATTGTTCTAATGATTGATCGTTTATTGGGACGGTTTCTTGGCCTAGCTGAGCATGTTCACTGTTGGGGCCTGCAGTTCAGTCAAGTCCGCCACAGAGTTCTCCGCTGTTCTGTGAGCCCAAGCAAGACAAGGAAAACGATAAGACAGTCAAGGGGGAAAGTCTTGTAGCGGGAAGAGGACAGACGCAGAGGGGAAAGAAGCATAAGATGAGCTGATCCTGGTTCCGTTCAGACTGTAACAAATAATTCCCATGCACTGCTGTGTTTTCAGACTAACATAATTAACAAACTTTGCAGTTTTCTTTCATCCTCTTCTGACACCAATTTCAGATTTTAATAATTGAATCCTAACTGCAAAGAAATGCCCTTGATGGGTACAACGAAAAAAACAAAACTGATCACAAAAAGAAGGCTAAGGGCATGTAGTTAGCTAAGTTAGCTAGCCAGCTAGTTATTTGTTTTACCATAGTTCATAGAATTACGTAATTAGAAATATTCAGAGCAAGGTGTTAAATATTAGAGCCATAACTTTACTTTCAATACTTAAGTACATATGAAGGGCAATACTTTTACGTGTACTTTTACTCAAGTACGTGTTTTGTGTACTTTGTCCACTGGTCATCACAATGCGACCTTTGTTTAGAAGAACACCGCACTCGTGCAGTACAGCGCAGCGCATGTTCCTATTGATATTGTGGATTAGTTGGAGATGTTTTGATCACTAAAATGCACGGCAAACAAAAACATTAGTTAATTGTGCAAAGCAGTGATTTTTTTTTGCTAATCGTGCTGTACGTGTAAAACATTTTTGCACAGACAGCAGACGGTTGCAGTATATTCTCGTCTGCCCAACTTTCTAGCAAACACTGCCGAACCATGCTCCGGTGCACCTCTTTAAGCGGGCACACTCACACTTGCCGACCGAACAGTGCTCCGGGCACGTCAAAACTCTACAAAACTCTTACTCTCCACTACACCGGCGGTCATGTGACACCTGATTCACATCACAGTCACGTGAGTCCTCGTGGTACCAATTCATGGCCTGCTGTGAAGTGTTTGAAGGAATGTTGGCTCAATAATTCCAAACCCACCTTTGGAGCAAAGAACCAAAGAAACCTCTTATATCCAACCATTCAGAAGATCGAGTTTTGAGCATTAATTGGAACACAAACCAACGGTCAATCGGAGTGGCAGGGAGGCTCACCGTAGATCTGTTGTAGTACAGATCCTTTCCTCCCTGCTGTCTTGCTAAGAGGCGAGTGCTCTCCAGAGGTCCTCTGGTGTGAGTGAACCATTCGGATTGGTCGCTCCCACAACACCTGAATCAGAAGGGCGGTGGCCTCTGAAGGCTCCGCCCCTTTGCCCCTCTCACCCAGTACCTCCGTCAGGCGTCGCCGAACACGGAACCTGTAGGAAAAGAGCCGACTAACGAATCAAAAAGGAGAACACCTTTTAACGCTCGCTCGTGTCCACACGTACAAATGTAGAACTTTAGCGGAGCTAGATCGGTCGAGGTGAGACGTGGGCGGTCTTTGAGACGGTGCACAAGGGTCTGGCGAAGCTCCCCGAGTCTGAACCGACTCAGCCGGCTGCCCAGATGCGCTCCGAATCGGCTGTGCTGCCTGCTCCTCACCGCTCACACTTGGCAGACACAACTCACAGCATCATCACATATGGTATAGTAAGTCACTATTATAGGGTGACCAGGCATCCTCCTTTACCTGGACATGTCACATCCTACCTTATCCTGGTTCATTTGAATGAGAAGAGGGAGTGGTGAAGTAGCCTAAAATGCCCTAAAATAGCCCCCGATGTGTCGTCTTTTTCAAAATCTCAGTTCTGGTCACCCTACACTATCAAAGTCTGTGAATTAAAGACTAAACTGACAGGAAAAATGTTTTGGTCTCTCCTTTTTTTTATTCATGCTGTCATTTGTCATAATTTGCATAATTCCAAGACATGCTGAATTTAGAAACAATCATGTCTAGGTGGGCGGAGCCAGGATAGTTCTCCATTCTTGTTTGGGTTGGCTGTGGTTTCACTCTGGAACTGAGTCAAGTACTGTATATAACCCATGTCAGGAGTTATACAAGCAGTTAACAGGAAATGACATAATCATGTATGAAATGTACAGATATTTAAAACAGAATGTGTGAATTCAACTCTGTTGTAAAGATGCACATTAAAAATACAGAAGGTATTTTATAAACATTTTCATTATTAGTCTTGAAAAGCCAAACCATGCTGTGTAGACAGCTTTGTGTAAATATGCCTGTATTTGTTTAAGTCACAGAATTAATCCAACTACAAATAAACTGCTCTTTATAACCTGTTATCAAAATGAAATGAAAACTGATGTTCATTGTCCACAGTGAACTGCACCACATATAAAACAAAGGAGCACACACTTTCAGCTGTGTGTGACTCTGGCTGGTTTACCAAGTTGACCTTTGTCATTTTTTCCGCAGTTGAATGTGTGGAATTTGTAGATCTCTGAAAATGTATAGCATGCCTTTGAGTCCAATTGTGGTGAAAGGCAGTTAAGCCCCACCCACATTTTTTTGCCCCGCCTCTGCCCACTTCCTCATACTGGGATCTGAAGGTAATACAGTCAGAAATCTGGAAATGCTGATTTTAGGCTAAACCTGTTCAGTGACCACATTATAGTGACCACATTATTACATATTATTGTGGGATTAAGAGTGTATATAGTGGTATTAAGAGTGCATATAGTGGTATTAAGAGTGTATTATAGTAGTATTAAGAGTACATGTAGTGGTATTAAGAGTGTATTATAGTATATAGTGGTATTAAGAGTGTATATAGTAGTATTAAGAGTGCATATAGTGGTATTAAGAGTGCATATTGTGGTATTAAGAGTGCATATAGTGGTACTAAGAGTGCATATAGTGGTACTAAGAGTGCATATAGTGGTATTAAGTGTGCATGGTAGTGGTATTAAGAGTGTATATAGTGGTACTAAGAGTGCATAGTGGTATTAAGAGTGCATGTAGTGGTATTAAGAGTGTATATAGTGGTATTAAGAGTATTATAGTGGTATTAAGAGTGCGTATAGTGGTATTAAGAGTATTATAGTGGTATTAAGAGTGCATATAGTGGTATTAAGAGTATTATAGTGGTATTAAGAGTATTATAGTGGTATTAAGAGTGTATATTGTGGTATTAAGAGTATTATAGTGGTATTGAGTGTATTATAGTGGTATTAAGAGTGTGTATAGTGGTATTAAGAGTGCATATAGTGGTATTAAGAGTGTATTATAGTAGTATTAAGAGTGCATGTAGTGGTATTGAGTGTATTATAGTATATAGTGGTATTAAGAGGGCATATAGTGGTATTAAGAGTGTATTATAGTAGTATTAAGAGTGCATGATAGTGGTATTAAGAGTATTATAGTGGTATTAAGAGTGCATATAGTGGTATTAAGAGTATTATAGTGGTATTAAGAGTGTATTATAGTGGTATTAAGAGTGCGTATAGTGGTATTAAGAGTGCATATAGTGGTATTAAGAGTGTATTATAGTAGTATTAAGAGTGCATGTAGTGGTATTGAGTGTATTATAGTATATAGTGGTATTAAGAGGGCATATAGTGGTATTAAGAGTGTATTATAGTAGTATTAAGAGTGCATATAGTGGTATTAAGAGTGTATTATAGTAGTATTAAGAGTGTATTATAGTATTAAGAGTGCATGATAGTGGTATTAAGAGTGTATTATAGTAGTATTAAGAGTGTATTATAGTAGTATTAAGAGTAGTGGTGGGCCGTTAACGGCGTTCGTTAATTTGATACTCTTATCGGGCGATATATAAATTATCGCCGTTAATCTATTCTTAAAGTTGGGTTGGGAACTGGGTCAAAATGGGTAAGCAATCTATAATGACTTTCAACTTGATAGTTTAGCACGGCTGTATTCCTAACCAAATTGCACAGTAGGGGCGAGAACGAGTTTTCAAACCTGTGAATTACAAATTGTACGTGTGTTTACATGGATGCAGCCACGAAGTCGCCAGGTTTGCTTCATGGAAAATTCATTTTTAGGAACGTAAAGTGTTCTGGAGCAGAGCTCGGAGTGGTCGTTTTCTGCATGGTCCTAGTGCTAGATTCATCGCTATTTAAATATTTCTTTTTAACCGTTAAAACTGCAGAGGACCAAAACCGGTTTTTGAAAAAGTCCCCCCCAAATTACGTCCGTGAGGTTAAATGTACTAAATGTTGGCTTACATTTCAAATATCATGTTTAGCTGAATAAACATGTTATCAACCCCTTTTAATGTACAGTATGTAGGCTTACAAATTCATGTTTAACTGAATAAACCGTTGAACACGAGTAGCCTACATTTTATTGAGCATGTTTTTTTTCTTCAAGTATCAAAGTAGAACAGCTTCCTCAAGCAGTCATTGATGCATTTTGGAAACAGGAGATGAGCCCCTGGTCTAATGCACCCTCTGTATTAAGAAACCCTATCTCAAAAACTGACTTTTAGTCATTACTTGGGTAGCACGCATATGAGTCATTTTAATATAGATTAATCTAGATTAAAAAAATTAATCTATGCCCACCCCTAATTAAGTGTGTATTATAGTAGTATTAAGAGTGTATATAGTAGTATTAAGAGTGTATTATAGTAGTATTACCAGGGTATCTGCACATTTTTAAATCTCAAATTCAATGACTTTTAAGACCTTTTTAATACCTCTCACAAGAAAAAATAATACTATTACTGGGGATGCAGGTGTGTTCCACATCGGGGGGGGGGGGGGGACGGAACGAAAATTGTTGACGTTGTTGAGGCCGTATACTCCAACGCTAGGAATCTAGCACTAGGACCCTGGAGCGGTTATTTTCTGCATTAGCGCTAGATTCGGCAAAGTTCGCATCGCGCCAGAACAACTGAACAACACACACTTATAATAATTTAATGCCTCCCCTCATAAAATTCCAGACATTTTAAGACATTTTTAGGCCTTGAATATGGAAAACTAAATTTAAGACATTTTAAGACTTTTTAAGGACCCGTGGGTACCCTGAGTATTACGAGTGTATTATAGTAGTATTAAGAGTGTATATAGTAGTATTACGAGTGTATTATAGTAGTATTAAGAGTGTATATAGTAGTATTACGAGTGTATTATAGTAGTATTACGAGTGTATTATAGTAGTATTAAGAGTGTATATAGTAGTATTACGAGTGTATTATAGTAGTATTAAGAGTGTATATAGTAGTATTACGAGTGTATTATAGTAGTATTAAGAGTGTATATAGTAGTATTAAGAGTGTATTATAGTAGTATTAAGAGTGTATATAGTAGTATTACGAGTGTATTATAGTAGTATTAAGAGTGTATATAGTAGTATTACGAGTGTATTATAGTAGTATTAAGAGTGTATATAGTTGTATTACGAGTGTATTATAGTAGTATTAAGAGTGTATATAGTAGTATTAAGAGTGTATTATAGTAGTATTAAGAGTGTATTATAGTAGTATTAAGAGTGTATATAGTGATGTGCCGTTCCAACCTCTTCCATGCGCTCTGGATTCTCCGTGCTGCTTCGTCCTCCTGGTCCTTTCTGCGGACACACTTCCTCCTCTGCTTCCTCTCCTCTTCCTCTCCCTTCGTTTTCTGGACGTCTTTCCGCCCCGTCTCCGTGCTGGCTCCCGGGCGCCTCTCCGTCTTTCTCTCCATCACCCTCCACCCTTCCGTCACGCTCACGGCTCGTTTCTCCATATCTCCCCCTACGTCCTTCTTCACTCTGGACGGCTTCGCCCCGTCCCTCTCGCTCCGCCTGTCCCGCGGTCCGCTCCCGTCCCTCTCGCTCCGCCTGTCCCGCGGTCCGCTCCCGTCCCTCTCGCTCCGCCTGTCCCGCGGTCCGCTCCCGTCCCTCTCGCTCCGCCTGTCCCGCGGTCCGCTCCCGTCCCTCTCGCTCCGCCTGTCCCGCGGTCCGCTCTCGTCCCTCTCGCTCCGCCTGTCCCGCGGTCCGCTCCCGTCCCTCTCGCTCCGCCTGTCCCGCGGTCCGCTCCCGTCCCTCTCGCTCCGCCTGTCCCGCGGTCCGCTCTCGTCCCTCTCGCTCCGCCTGTCCCGCGGTCCGCTCCCGTCCCTCTCGCTCCGCCTGTCCCGCGGTCCGCTCCCGTCCCTCTCGCTCCGCCTGTCCCGCGGTCCGCTCCCGTCCCTCTCGCTCCGCCTGTCCCGCGGTCCGCTCCCGTCCCTCTCGCTCCGCCTGTCCCGCGGTCCGCTCCCGTCCCTCTCGCTCCGCCTGTCCCGCGGTCCGCTCTCGTCCCTCTCGCTCCGCCTGTCCCGCGGTCCGCTCCCGTCCCTCTCGCTCCGCCTGTCCCGCGGTCCGCTCCCGTCCCTCTCGCTCCGCCTGTCCCGCGGTCCGCTCTCGTCCCTCTCGCTCCGCCTGTCCCGCGGTCCGCTCCCGTCGCCGGGTCCAGCCGGAGGTGCTTCCGCGTGGGCCGTCGGCGCGTCCCTCGAGTGGGTCCCCGCGGTCCTTGGGCGAGACTGGGCCGCGGGCCTGGGAGTCGTCGGTGCGAGACACGGGGCGGTCTCCACAGCTCCCCCTGCTGGCTGGAGCCTCGTGAGTGCTGGGCTGGCACCACCCAGCCTGCTGGACCCCACGTGTGATCTGCACTCCGCCCCTGGCACATGCCCCTTGTCTGCATGGTGCCTGGGGCTCAGAGAGGAGTCCAGTGTTTCAGTCTCCCTCCTGTGCTCTGGATTAAAATGGCTTAATTTTAATCATTCAACTCATTATACAATTATGCACTAACGGTCTCGCATATGCAATAAGAGATCTGTTCTACATACCTTGATGTTTAGACTTTTTGTGTGTTCTGCTCTGTGATTGGCTATGATGTGCTTTGGATGGTTTTCTAAATTTGTGACATTTAGGCGGAGGGTCAGTAAGATCTCCGCCATGCCCCGTGTCTGCTGACGGCAGCCTCTCGTCCCTTGCTTGCACCAGTATGATCTGCTTTTGGGAATCCACTGCAGCCAATGAGAGCTGTTGCCTGGAATCCACTTCAGCCAATGAGAGCTGTTGCTTTGCCTCACGCCTGCGTTCCTCCTCCCTCTTCCTACAAAGAGATATCCAGATCAACATCCAGACATCTTCTGCTGAAATACACATACCTCACCCATACCAGGACCCTACACTAAACCTCGGCCTTGAACCCTTCCATTTACCACAACCATAGGTCATTTTTCTACATAAAAGCGGTTATCCAAGCCATAATGCAACTGATTAGTAATGGTAACGGTTACAGTAACCGAACAGAGCGCACACACGTGTTTATATGCGTATTCCATGGCCGGCTTTCACAACCCCAGTGACTAGCACCGCTGCTAACAAAATGCAGTAAATGAGAAATTCTTGAACAAGCCGACAAGACTTTGCTAAGGTGTGTGTGTTTGTGTGCGTGCGCAAAGATTACATTTTAAAGCATGTGCACGTGTACGTGTTCATTCATCCTGTCGGCTGACAGATTCTAAATGTCACATGGAGCAACAGCTTAGCACAGCGCAATTAACAGGAGGGAGAATCTCCCGCTGTCTGTCTCTCTCTCCATCTCCGTCTTCCCTCTCTCTCTGCATTTTCTTCTCTTCTCATTTCCTCTGTCCATGTCTCTTTCTCTCTGCTTTCTTTCTCTTGGTCGGTCCGTCTCTCTCTCTCTCTCTATTGGCAGCAAGAAATTGATGGTGATGTTTAATCATACAGCATGTCAGACAGGCGGGTGAATGAGCACGGGGCTAGCAAATATTCACAATCCAATATTCACATGTACACACCGCATTCATCACCCTCCTCGCTTAACTCACTTACAAGCGGAAATGTAGCTCAGAAGCCGCGTCACGCCCGCTCAGAGCCAGGCTGATCCGCCCACAGGAATTTCAGAGTGCGTGTCACTGTGAGCACGTCTGAATGAGTGTGAATGTGTGTCAGTGTGAGAGTGCGTGTGAGTCAGTGTGTGTGTGTGTGTGTGTGTGTGTGTGTGTGTGTGTGTGTGTGTGGCTCACTTGGCGGCGTCCTTGCGGAGCTGCTCGTGTTTCATCAGGAGGTTCTTGCGCTCTCTGAAGGCCCGGCGGACCCGGTAGCCCTTGTAGAGAGCCTGGATGGTGCAGGCGGCGATGTCCTGGATGGCAGCGATGGACAAGGCGCCGTGTTCCAACAGGAACTGGGTCACCTCCTGGTGTTCTCCCAGCAGGGCGTAGTCCAGAGGGGTGTACCTACACACACACACACACACACACACACACACACACACACACACACACACACACACACACACACACACACACACACACACACGCAGAATTACGTACACACACATTTCTTATTCATTATGAGCAGTGTGTGTCTGTGTGTGTGTGTGTGTGTGTGTGTGTGTGTGGGGTTACCTTTCTTCTGTATGCTCCATATGGTTGGGAAAAGCTCCACAACCCAAGAGCAGTTTCACAGCATCCAGATAGCCATTATTACATGACCAGTGGAGAGCAGTCCTCCCCTTAACACACACACACACACACACACACACACACACACACACACAATCATCATCGGCTGGCTATAAATCTACCTTAGCAACCTCAGGCACACTAGACCAGGCCGGGCTGCTGTGTGTGGGCCCGACCCGGCGTCCTACCTCCTTGTCCTGGATGTTCGGGTCCGCTTGGTGCTGGATGAGTAGGGCCATGCAGTTGATGTAGCCGGCGTAGGCGGCGCAGTGCAAGGGAGTCCGGCCCGCCTGGTCCTGCAGGTTCGGACCGAGCCCGTTCTCCATCAGCACCTCACACACCTCCGCGTTCCCGCCCAACGCAGCCCAGTGCAGGGCAGAGTGACCGTCCACGTCTGCTAGATCCACACGTGCACCACCTGAACACACACGCAAACGTATACAGACGTGAAGGTACACACACACACACACACACACACACACACACACACACACACACACACACACACACACACAGACAGAGATATACAAACATAGTCACACCCAGACAGATTACATCTACTGTAAATGTTTATCTGGTGTCTGAAGCACACACACACACACACACACACACACAGGTACACACCTTTGATGAGTGTGAGAATGACATCCCGGTGTCCCATCTCGCAGGCACGGAAGAGGGGAGTGTGCTTCATCACGTCCAGGGGATCCACCATGGCTCTCTGCTCCAGCAGCAGACTCACAGTGGACACATGACCAGAGAGGGCAGCCGCATGGAGCGCTAGATACACATACACACACACACACACACACACGCATACACACACAAACGCACAAAAAAAGAGAACTTATATCTATTTGAATCCATTATCCCAGATAATTAGCATGTGTAATGAATATATATTTTCTGCTGAATATATAAGATGATGAACATATTACCATATATTCAATGAGAAGTTAAACCACCTGATTAAATGAAAAATGTAACCATAATTCTAATTTTTAATGGCACTAACAATGTGAGGCAGGAAACCAGTGAAGAACACATACATATCTACATGTATATAGACATGGAAACACCCTGGCCCCCTCATACGTGTGTGTGTGTGTGTGTGTCCCCTCCCACCAGTTCCTCCGTATTTGTCCGCCATGTTGATGTCCAGTTCCCCCTTCAGCTGCAGCATGGTCCTGATGACATCATCACTACCCTTCCCAGCAGCCCACATAAACGCTGTCCTGCCCTCCAGGTCAGGCTCATCGCGGACCGACGGGTGCTTCAGGAACACGGCCACAGTGTCCTGACACACATACACGCACACACTTCTAATTCAATTCACATTTTTTTGTGTGGCGCTTTTTAAAATGTGTCATGCCAAAGCATCTTTCTGTGCATGGGATCTTCATCCTGGACCCTAATAAACAAGCCAAAGTGAAAAACTCCTTGAGAACAAGAGGAAGAAACCTTGAGAGAACCCAGAAGGAGAACCATCCTCCTCTGCTCCACACCGAATGGCAAACAAATAACACATAACAAATTTCCTGTGTTATTAAATTTAACTTGGTAAAACTTGAAAACGAAATAAGAAATATTTACCAGAGGTATAGAGATTATTCAGTGAGAACCAGTCAAGAGTTGGTCACACAGTAAACATCTAAACACAGTCTAGCAGGAGAGCCAATGGCAGTGGTGATGGGCTCTTCAGTAAAGTGTCCGTGGTACTCAGGATCAGTTTTTGATCTCTTCAGGACACACACACACACCACTTGACATGCTTCAAATATTCACACACACACACACACACACACACACACACACACACACACACACACACACACACACAGGGAGTGCGTCTTACAGCATAGTTACTCTGAGTGCCATAGTGCAGTGGTGTGGCCCCCTGGCTGTCTGATGGGATCGTGCCCGACTTGTTCCTCTCCAGCAACAGATGAGCGATCCTCGCATGGCCTGCACACATAGTGATTCCGTCAATCAACACAGCACAAACAGCCATTCCACCAATCAGCACAGCACTCACAAAACATTCCATGATTCCCGAGCAAAATTGACAACAGGACAGATAATGACAGCAAACTGGAATCATATATAAATCAGCTTGTGTTTTTTTGTAGTGATTTATTTGCTAGGAAATTAAAGTGCAACAGAGAATGTTGCTGCTGTGATCAAAACCTCTCCAGATGTACAGTGGGTATGGAAAGTATTCAGACCCCTTTAAAATATTCACTCTTTGTTTTACTGCAGCCATATGCTAAGATCAAGCTATTTAATTATTTTAATTTTATTTCTCATTAATGTACAGTCAGCACCCCACCTTGACAGAAAAAACAGAAATATAGAAATATTAGCAAATTTATTAAAAAAGAACTACCACAAAGTCAACTATCACTGCAGCCCTCCACCAGTTGGGGCTTTGAAATCCCGAATAGTTTGCAAAAAAACTCATGAAGGACTCCCAGACTATGAGAAATACGATTCTCTGGTCTGATGAGATGAAGACTGAACTTTTTGGCGTTAATTCTAAGCGGTATGTATGGAGAAAACCAGGCACTGTTCATCACCTGCCCAACACAATCCCTACAGTGAAACATGGTGGTGGCAGTATCATGCTCATGTCTTTCAGCTGCATGGACAGGATGACTGGTTGTAATTGAAGGAAAGATGAAAGTACAGAGATACTCTGGACCTCAGACTGGGCCAAAGGTTCACCAACAAGACAATGACCATAAGCACACAGCTAAAATAACAAAAGAGTGACTTCGGAACAACTCTGTGACTATTCTTGACTGGCCCAGCCAGATCCCTGACCTAAACCCAAATGAGCATCTCTGGAGAGTCCTGAAAATGGTTGTCCACCAACGTTCACCATCCAACCTGATGGACATGGAGAGGATCTGCAAGGAAGAACATCAGAGGATCCCCAAATCCAGGTGTGAAAAACTTGTTGCAACATTCCCAAGAAGACTCATGGCTATACTAGCTCAAAAGCGTGCTTCTACTCAATGATTTTAGCGAATGGCTGCAATTTTTCAAAAGCATGAAAAATTTGTGGTCTGACTACATTCCACACCCACTGTAACCCTAACAGACACAGTTCAGGCTGTGCGTGCCGCGTGGGCGCACTAAAACCACCCAGCTCAGTTTACCCAGCAGCGCGGCCCAGTGCAACGGCGTCCGGAACAGGTTGTCATAGGCGGTGACGTTGCAGCCGGCGTAAGATGTCAGGACCTCCACCACGGCCTCGTTCCCATCGGCCACAGCGAAGTGAAGTGGCGTGCGGCCCTCGTAATCCTGCCAGTTCAGCAATGACTCTGTGGGAGCGGCTTCCTGCACCAGCACACGCACACCAGCACACAGCAGAACGCTGAGCTGAGGTCGAAAAACTACTGGGACAGTTGGTTAAACGGTGAGACAAAAGCAGCTCTAGATCTGGTACATGTTAAAAGAACGGCTGGATTATTAGTAGCAAACTGGCCTGGGAAAAATACTTCTTGAATATTCATTGAATATTCATCGTTCACAAACATTCTCACACCTCCAAATTCCTGTTTAACTCAATAAACACAGTAGTGCAGCGTCCAGAACAATCTAACAAAGTCATTCTCAATGGTGCAGCTCAAAGGTGTGAGGAGTTCTTAAGGTTCTTCAAAACTGATAAAATAAGGTGACATATTTCATCACAGTCACATGTGACTCACCTACTTGCTGTGCCTTCCTGGATAACTTTAAATCTATCTTTGTCTGACCTGTCTGAACTGGTTTCAGGTGTGAGGTCTACTGCCTGTTCACTGGATGTGATTCCCACACATTTTCCTTAGGATGTGCTACAGAGTATTGGCCAAAGAATAATAGTATTTTAATACTTTTAATAGTAAATAGTTCCTAATGTAATAGATGTCCAACCTTTACCAAAGACGCCCTATTGTGGATCTGATGTCTTTTAGCAGTTTTAGACCAATTTCTAAATTATCCTGTCTTTCAAAGGTTCTAAATACATATACAAATGTATACTCATTATTACCGAAAAACTATAATATGGACCAATTCCAATCTCTGAGGGACCTGTACTGCAGTGCTCTGCCTTCTATTTTAAGAACAGAAATGTTTCAATGCAGTTTGGTCATTTTGCCTCCTCTTCTGCTTCAATCAACTTTGGAGTACCTCAGAGGTCTATTGTGAGACCTATATGTATTCTGTACATATGCACAAAGAATCTCCTACATTTATATTCAGTTATATCTACCATTTGAAGAAGGTGATAAGTATGTATGCATGTGTAAGCTAGGTTCTCTGTGCAAGCCATGATGTCCAACATTTTTGTAGAACTGAATGATGAAAAAATAATTTTCGATTATCCTAAATGTAATTTCTCCAACATCTGTGACCTCCTCCATTCATTTGGTATTGGAATCTAAAATCTAAAGTTGACACAGCGTTTTCTGTTTCTAAATTGAAACTTGTAAGGACATTAAAAGTTGATGTTTTTAAGTATAATTTAAAAACATTTAAATTCCCATGTTATTGAGTCCTCTTAAATGGTTCTAAAGCATTTCAGCTTCTACTTAAACCTTTTTGTAATCCACTTTATTCTTATATTCTCCGGATTCTTGTAAATCACATTTTCTTTTTGATTTACCGATATTTAAAAAGCCATTTATTTCCTGCACCTTGGTTGGGTCTGAATTTTTTTAATGTGCTCTAAAAACAGATAACTAACTTCCTCTGACCTGTAATTCACTGCTGACTTGCACAGTGCAGCTAGTAATATTTGCTTCAGTTCTTGTAAAGAGACAAAAATTCTTCTGACAGAGTAAGAAATATATTTCACCTTAAATAATGAGTTAAAATATGGATTTTATAGAGAATGCTTCTTTACTACTGCTCAGTGTTCATCAGTATATATTCTGATGTCTGAAAGTGTATGTGTGTGTGTGTGGGAATGTGTGTGTCCATGTGTGTGATTGCACATGCGTTTGTCACTGTGTTCTCACCAGTATGCATCGCACAGTTTGTGTGGCGTTGGGGTGTGTGTTGTGAGCTGCCCAGTGCAGTGGGATTTTGCCCTCACTGTCGGGGATGCCGATGTTAGAGTCGTGTTTGATCAACAGCTTCACGTGTTCAGGATGATTGTAGAAGGCACTCCAGTGTAATGCTGTCTGCTGTAGACACACGCATACATGCACACACACACACACACACACACACACACACACACACACACACACACACACACACACACACACACGCGCGCGCACAGACACAAACAATTTCAAATGTTCCGTTTAACTTATAATGTTCTCAATATTGTACCTTAAGCAAACTTGGGTTACTGTCAGTTACTGTTGTTGTTATTAATACAATTGTAATATAAGGCTTAATATGAATTAGTAATACTTCAGAAGTAAATACAATGTCTATTTGCCTCACTAACACATGATTTAATCATTCAAAGCTTCACCATCAAATCTGAGAAAACACACAGAGGTAGCTGTAGCTACATTGACACAGCCACATGCTTAAAATCATGATTATATCAAGATCCATTAAAATTTGCTAGATATTCCCATAAATTTGGGACAAAATGGACAGAGATGTAAAACTATACAGACTCCACATTAAATTATTCAGATTCCCCCTGTGGATGTTCAACAGTGTAGAATTTAAAAAATTTAACTTTTTTAATTTTAATTGTCTTTTGCAAATGATCCCTCAAAAATGACATCTACTTATTTTATCTATTTTAGAAACTGTAGTTTAACAATGGATGCCACATAACATTAAAAAATGTATAAATATCTAAAATATTCAGAATTAAATATGGATCAAATAAAAAAGTTTGCAGCCTCTATATATCAATGCTTTTCTTAAACCCAAAATATTGTGATATTCCACTGAACCGATTTTCTCTCAAACCTACTTGCATGGCTGCCAACTCTCACGCATTTGTCTTCACACGCTCTCACGCCACACTTCCGATTTCTCACACCGAAAAAAAAATCTAAAAAATCTTATTTACCTCTGATCCATATATATGATTAAATGAGTTACTAGTTCGCTCTGGCGCCAACCATCGGCGATCGATCGATCACGATATAATACTTAATTTGTGTCCACTTCACGTTCGTCACCCCCCCCCCCCCCAAATCAACAATTTACGTTTGCCATCTCCTCCAGGTTCAAATCTCACTCCAAGCGATCTTCAAAAGTTGGCAACCCTGTACTTGATACTAAAGAAAACCATAGTAACGTCGTTTAACTTTAGCTGCTTGAATCCTTGAGTACTTTTTAAAGTGTGTACTTTAACTCAAGTGAGAATGTAAATGAGATAGTTCTACTCTGCCTGGAGTGCGGTTGTCCCAGGGGTATCTGTACTTTTACTCAAGTACTGGATGTGTGTACTTCCTCCACCACTGACTAATGCTACACAGATCAACATAAGCAGTAGTCCCAGCAGACAAAACCTACACACTTACACCATGCCAAACACAGCTTGTAACATCAGCATTTTAATGTGGACTATGAGGTCTTTCCATCATTTGGTAGGGTATTAAAGGGTTTCACTACAGGATGTTTTTGGCCAGGTTATTAATTCTCATGCCGTGTGGCACGGGATAAAAGGTTTTTCCACAAAGTTCTGAGACGCGCCGGTCACCCTGTTTGTGAGAAACGATTGTTGCGAGCGGAGTCGGTCTGGACTGCATTACTCTGGCGTTCGCCTCCCCGCCCCCACGCTCTCTAAATTACTAATACTGTTAGAACTATTACACCTAATTACTATGACTGCAACTTTAAACAGCGCTATTACTGCCAACGAAAGAAGCTGTGTCTACGGTTACTAGCATGCGCTATTATGGCACGGTCATTCTTCGTAGAAGCACGAAGCTAATGTATGCGTGACCGCACGATGGCCTGGAGGAGTCGTGGTTGGAAGCACGCGCACTGGAGTGACCTCGCGCCACTTCGTCGCGCGGACGAAGACAGACCCCACATCTAGCAGGTGGCCCGGCACGCCCGTCTGTGCGCAGTGGCTCTGAGAAAATGTATTTTATTATATTATTTAAATGGGCTCCATATCCTCCCGTACAACTTCACAGGGAACATCTGCTCGTCCGTTCGGACGCGCGCGCGCGCACACACACACGAGGTGACCTCAGACTGACCCCTGGCCCGGCCACACAGTGTTTACGGCAGTGTGTGTGCGTGCGGTACCTTGTTCCTGTCCTGAGTGTCCACTTCTCCTGGTGCCATGTGCTTCAGCAGCAGGGACAGGGGCTTGGCGCTGGTGTGGCGGGTCGCCAGGTGCAGAGGCGTCATTTCCTCCAGGTCCTTCAGCAGCCAATCAGCATGCTTCGACAGCAGGAGCTTCATGAAGCGCACGTTGCCCTGGGGGGGGGGGGGGGGGGGGGGTACATGTCCCTTATGTCCAAGTACCCGCTCTAGCCTGCTTAGCTCTACATAAAACACTTTGGAGAGATCCGTGTGTGTGTGTGTGTGTGTGTGTGTGTCAGGGTTCATGGTCTCTATTCTCAGCCCAATTAGTGTGTTAATCCCTAAGCTACAGCTATTATTGATCTAGGTGTCAGAGTGGAAGCCATCAACCCCTCCTCTTTCACTTTACCATTCTCCCCTCCATTCCTTCCCCTCTATCCACCACTGCCCTCATCACTCCCCTCACCACTCACCACTCCCCTCACCACTCCCCTCACCACTCCCCTCACCACTCACCACTCCCCTCACCACTCCCCTCACCACTCCCCTCACCACTCACCACTCCCCTCACCACTCCCCTCACCACTCCCCTCACCACTCACCACTCCCCTCATCACTCCCCTCATCACTCCCCTCATCACTCCCCTCATCACTCCCCTCACCACTCCCCTCACCACTCCCCTCATCACTCCCCTCATCACTCCCCTCACCACTCCCCTCACCACTCACCACTCCCCTCACCACTCCCCTCACCACTCCCCTCACCACTCACCACTCCCCTCACCACTCCCCTCACCACTCCCCTCACCACTCACCACTCCCCTCATCACTCCCCTCATCACTCCCCTCATCACTCCCCTCATCACTCCCCTCACCACTCCCCTCACCACTCCCCTCATCACTCCCCTCATCACTCCCCTCACCACTCCCCTCATCACTCCCCTCATCGCTCCCCTCATCACTCCCCTCATCACTCCCCTCATCACTCCCCTCATCACTCCAGTCCCTCCCCTCACCACTCCCCTCACCACTCCCCTCACCACTCCCCTCATCACTCCCCTCACCACTCCCCTCACCACTCCCCTCATCACTCCCCTCATCGCTCCCCTCATCGCTCCCCTCATCGCTCCCCTCATCACTCCCCTCATCACTCCCCTCATCACTCCAGTCCCTCCCCTCATCACTCCCCTCATCACTCCCCTCACCACTCCCCTCACCACTCCCCTCATCACTCCCCTCATCACTCCCCTCATCACTCCCCTCATCACTCCCCTCACCACTCCCCTCACCACTCCCCTCATCACTCCCCTCATCACTCCCCTCACCACTCCCCTCATCACTCCCCTCATCACTCCCCTCATCACTCCCCTCACCACTCCCCTCATCACTCCCCTCATCACTCCCCTCATCACTCCAGTCCCTCCCCTCATCACTCCCCTCATCACTCCCCTCATCACTCCCCTCACCACTCCCCTCATCACTCCCCTCATCACTCCCCTCATCACTCCCCTCACCACTCCCCTCATCACTCCCCTCACCACTCCCCTCATCACTCCCCTCATCACTCCAGTCCCTCCCCTCACCACTCCCCTCACCACTCCCCTCACCACTCCCCTCATCACTCCCCTCATCACTCCCCTCATCACTCCAGTCCCTCCCCTCATCACTCCCCTCACCACTCCCCTCACCACTCCCCTCACCACTCCCCTCATCACTCCCCTCATCACTCCCCTCATCACTCCCCATCCCCACACAAACACACAGAAGTCATATTATTCATTTAATTTAGGATTATGTTTATGAGCACGAGTGCCTTAATCCACTTTTGATGTTTTGGTGCAGAAACATTAAAACTGGATGTCACAAGCCAGTGGCACTTGTAATGACACTTGAGGCACTGAAGCAGCGCTGATGAGAAGGTGAACACTAGGGGGCAGTATGCCCTCACATCACAGCTCCCTTCAGTGCTCGGCATCCAGCAGGCTCGCGTGCTGTGGACTGCGTCAACAAGTTACCGCTACAGAATAATCCAAAATAACACCAAGAGAAGGAACACGTAGGTGTGTGTGATAAAAAATTTGAACATGAGTGTGTGTGTGTACATAAGGACAGAGAGGGTGTGTTTCTGTAAGAGAGGGAGAGAAGTGAGTGTTTGAGTGTGTAGGAGAGAGAGAGAGAGAGAGAGAGAGAGACATATGTGGGTGTATGTGTGTATGTATGTATGTACGGAGACGATGTGTGTGTGTAAGTGTTTTCACCCTCTGGGAAGCGAGGTGCAGAGCGGTTCTTTTACTGTGGTCGGCTTTGTTGACAGAAGCTCCTGCCTTCAGTAGAGTCTCTGCACAATCCAAGCGGTCAGCCAACACACAGTACATGAGAGGAGTCCTCCCGAACTGGTCCTCGTGGTCTCTGAGACACGGGTCTCCTGCACACACACACACTCTGCTCTTACTCACAAGATCTGGCAGACACGTCTCTGAAGAGGAAGAGAAACGATCTTGCACCTGTGATCACTACATGAAATGTGCATTTATGTGTATGTGTGAGTGTGTGTATGCCTGTGTACCTGTGATTAGTCTCTGTCAGGTGTGAGTGTGTGTGAGAGAGAGAGATCGTAAATACTTGTGATTAGTCTCAGTCAGGTGTGTGTGTGTGTGTGTGTGTGTGTGTGTGTAAGAGAGAGATCGTAAATATCTGTGATTAGTCTCTGTCAGGTGTGAGTGTGTGTGTGAGAGATCGTAAATACCTGTGATTAGTCTCAGTCAGGTATGAGTGTGTGTGTAAGAGAGAGATCGTAAATACCTGTGATTAGTCTCAGTCAGGTGTGAGTGTGTGTGCGTGTGTAAGAGAGAGATTGTAAATACCTGTGATTAGTCTCAGTCAGGTGTGAGTGTGTGTGTTTAAGAGAGAGATTGTAAATACCTGTGATTAGTCTCAGTCAGGTGTGAGTGTGTGTGTTTAAGAGAGATTGTAAATACCTGTGATTAGCCTCAGTCAGGTGCGAGTGCGTGTGTAAGAGAGAGAGATTGTAAATACCTGTGATTAGTCTCTGTCAGGTGTGAGTGTGTGTGTAAGAGAGAGAGATCGTAAATACCTGTGATTAGTCTCTGTCAGGTGTGAGTGTGTGTGTGTAAGAGAAAGAGATCATAAATACCTGTGATTAGTCTCTGTCAGGTGTGAGTGTGTGTGTAAGAGAGATCGTAAATACCTGTGATTAGTCTCAGTCAGGTATGAGTGTTTGTGTAAGAGAGAGATCGTAAATACCTGTGATTAGTCTCAGTCAGGTGTGAGTGTGTGTGTAAGAGAGAGATCGTAAATACCTGTGATTAGTCTCAGTCAGGTGTGAGTGTGTGTGTAAGAGAGATCGTAAATACCTGTGATTAGTCTCTGTCAGGTGTGAGTGTGTGTGCGTGTGTGTGTGTAAGAGAGAGATTGTAAATACCTGTGATTAGTCTCAGTCAGGTGTGAGTGTGTGTGTTTAAGAGAGAGATTGTAAATACCTGTGATTAGTCTCAGTCAGGTGTGAGTGTGTGTGTTTAAGAGAGATTGTAAATACCTGTGATTAGCCTCAGTCAGGTGCGAGTGCGTGTGTAAGAGAGAGAGATTGTAAATACCTGTGATTAGTCTCTGTCAGGTGTGAGTGTAAGAGAGAGAGATCGTAAATACCTGTGATTAGTCTCTGTCAGGTGTGAGTGTGTGTGTGTAAGAGAGAGAGATCATAAATACCTGTGATTAGTCTCTGTCAGGTGTGAGTGTGTGTGTGTGTAAGAGAGAGAGATCGTAAATACCTGTGATTAGTCTCAGTCAGGTATGAGTGTGTGTGTAAGAGAGAGATCGTAAATACCTGTGATTAGTCTCAGTCAGGTGTGAGTGTGTGTGTAAGAGAGAGATCGTAAATACCTGTGATTAGTCTCAGTCAGGTGTGAGTGTGTGTGTAAGAGAGATCGTAAATACCTGTGATTAGTCTCTGTCAGGTGTGAGTGTGTGTGCGTGTGTGTGTGTAAGAGAGAGATTGTAAATACCTGTGATTAGTCTCAGTCAGGTGTGAGTGTGTGTGTTTAAGAGAGAGATTGTAAATACCTGTGATTAGTCTCAGTCAGGTGTGAGTGTGTGTGTTTAAGAGAGATTGTAAATACCTGTGATTAGCCTCAGTCAGGTGCGAGTGCGTGTGTAAGAGAGAGAGATTGTAAATACCTGTGATTAGTCTCTGTCAGGTGTGAGTGTAAGAGAGAGAGATCGTAAATACCTGTGATTAGTCTCTGTCAGGTGTGAGTGTGTGTGTGTAAGAGAGAGAGATCATAAATACCTGTGATTAGTCTCTGTCAGGTGTGAGTGTGTGTGTGTGTAAGAGAGAGAGATCGTAAATACCTGTGATTAGTCTCTGTAAGGAGCTCCTGTCTCCATTCACAGCTGCTGCATGCACCTGAGAGTTCAAAGGGGCAAAACCTGATGACTTCAGGGATGACTGTGTTGCCTGGAGCGCACACACACACACACACACACACACACACTTATCAGATTTCACAATTTAGCTGTGACAATTTCAGTTTCATGATATTGACAACATCTTTATATTTGGGTGTTGGTTCTCACAGTCATAAATACACTCAGACCCATACATACACGACTCGCATTTGGATTTTGCGTGAAACTTAAGGAAAACGAAAAACGTTCACACTACAGTAATATTGTGTCATTAAAGCAGGGCATTTAAGTAGAAGCATGCAATGGTGATTTCCTCACCTCGTACAATTTATTGAAACAAAGGCCAATAACAGTGGTGGTATAACCCAACCAAAAATGTCAATGTCTCTTGTCAAGTGCCCTCGTGCATCAATTCCAGCTGGACAATGACGTCTCATCATGTTCACTTATGTCTGTTGAGGTATAACATCCCACTCCTCTTGAAGGACCCTCAAGTTCTGGGGTACAGAGTTATGAGCCTCTACGCAGCGACTCAGCTGATCTCATAGGTTTTCTATGTGATTCAGGTGTGGAGAAAGTGCAGGCCACTCCATTTAAGGAACCTCAGTCTCCAGCAGCCACTCACTAATGATATAAGCATCGTTGTCCATGAAGATGAAATTAGGCCGGTGTTGTTCATGCAGAGACACAATGACTGGATTAATGATGATGTTAATTGATGTTCAAGCAGTATGGACCTGTCACAAAGTGTAGGGCAGTCCTGTGTTGACTGGACACACCTGTCCACACCAACACCACCACCAAAGGCTCGTCTGGTGACAACGGTGGCTGATGCATAGCGCTCTCCTTGACGTCTTCCAACATCGTTGGGGGCCATTATTTCTGCTCAGCATGAATCGGCTTTCACCAGTGAAGAGCACTGGTGTCTCACCCAGTGTGAACGCTCCCAGGCCCATGCAAGACGGCGACGCCTCTGCCCGGCGGTGTGGTCAGGTACCTTTGCAGGTCGTCCAGTACGCAGGCCACTCTGATCCAAGCGGTTTCGATTGGTCTGATGTGACACGTGGATGTCCCTCACCTCCGTTAAATGTGCCTGGAGTTGTGTGGCATTCATCATCCGCTTCCACAGGGCACCGTTCACATTGAAGCGGCCATCAGTGTGGGATGTGGCCAAAGGGCGTCCACTTCTACGCTTTTCTGTGGCTCCTTTTTCCCAGTCTCTCTCCATCTCTGTTGCTCCCTGCTGAACAGCCCGAGACACCAAGCCCAGCGCACTTCCATCTGAGAACATCCTGTTTGAATCCTCGGTTGGTACTGCTGATCAATTGTTAGTTGCCATCTTGGTCTCATGATGTCAAAATGTGAACAGCACGATGAGGAGGACAGTTTAAATACCAGTTCTAACTGAAGCAGGGCATTTATTGGTCGATTCGTTGGATCAAACACCTCTTGTGAATTTTGCTGTTAAGCTCCTCGTTAGGGAACGGCAAATAGTGCAAAATGTACCGAAACATTAAACAGTTGGACGTGTGCGTTCAAAAGTTTAGAGAAGATCACATTAAGTTCACCTGTACAGGTTAGAGTGCGTTTTAGGTTCATCCTGAAATTTCAGCCGAAAGCCAAATATACCTCACTATTTTGTGAGTAGTGTACATACACAGCATATATATCTCAGTGTTCTCAGACAGGAAGAGCTTGATAATCCGCAGACAGGAAGTAACAGGCAGGGGGCGGGTCCCCATAAGGGGCACACCCTGACTCATTTTTTATTCATGCTCATCAATATTGCAAGAACAGTTTAAAAAAATCAATTATTGTGGTTTTAAGTACACACAAACTCACACGGACATGAAGTACAGTCAGTGCGTACAGACAAAAAAGAGTGATACAGATAAAGTGGCATTGCTGCAGTAAGGCTGGTATACCAGCTCAGAAGGCTCCAGTCTTTTCATTTATTTAATTCATTCATTTTGTTGTAGTGTGCACACCAGCCGGGCATCGACACGTTCGCCTTGACCTCTGCCAGGAGAACCCACAAGCACCCCAGCAGGGTGACTTCAGGGCTGAACCTACACTGTGCCTTAGGCTGTTGGCGTCTGCTGTGTAAAGGACCCAACTTCAATCGCCTTGGATTTGATTAATCATAAATACACACTTGAGATTAACACAGCCCCCCCAACACCATTTTATACGCTTCCAGCTCACATTCAGTTTCAGAGTGCCAAAATGTTTGGTTATATTTGCTCATTCAGTCTCACTCCGCCCACCACCCACACTAAAACAATTAGCTACAATGTTCTCACGATCCTCCGGGAGGGGGTAATTGAGATTAGGTACTGTAATTAATGCAGACTCATAAACCTCTTCAGAGTTACAGCTACTTCTGTAATGTGTACGTCTGTGTGTTTTATAAGTAAAGCTTTTAAATGATGTCTGATATGCTATAATTCAGTGTGACTCTGAATTCTTAGGAACTAAGGAAAACTAATAATCAAAAGGTACATGCAAACACACACACACACACACACACAAAAATCTGGAATCATGATGTGGAAAAAAGATGGCAGAGGGATGCATTTTGGGGGAGAGGTATACGTGTGATGAATGAAGTGTGTGTGTGTGTGTGTGTGTGTGTGTGTGTTAGCGTGCATGCTTGCCCATTGCATGGGAAGTGATTTTCCATGACAGCAGCTTTTTATGGAGGCTTCGATCATAGAGACCACAAGCTTTCCCCAATTTCCTTCAGGATGCAACACACACGCACAAACACAAACACATGCACACACACTTACACACAATGAAGTTAAATCACTAAAAAGCCCGTGTGCCTTTCAAACCTGCCACATTAACACTTAGATGTCTTTGTAAACAATCTAGCATTTTCCACCATTTACTGTAATTCAATTTAATATCTGAAAAATTTGGAAATAGCAGCCCCATTTACTGTTGAAAAAAATTCTGTAGAAGTAAACAAATAATCTGTAAACAAGTGTGGATGACTTTGTTACCAGTTTAAACATATTCACCTCCAGTTTCTTTCTCATGGAAACATTTATCTGCCAAGCATAAGCAGCCATGAATCTTAGTCATGTTATGGAAGAAACACAGTATCATCAAAGGCCAAACTTTGCACGCAAACACCCACACACACCTTTCTGCCGACACTCCAGAATACATCAGGAATTCGCATGATATGTAGACAAAAGGAGGAGACACTGTGTGTACGTGTGTGTGTGTGTGTGTGTACATGCATGTGTATGTGTGTGCTTGCAGGTGTGTGCGTGTGTATGTACGTGCATGTGTGTGTGTGTGTGTGTGTTTCAAGCTGTTGGGCCCTGCCAAGTGACTCCCTACCAGCATCTTAAGGATCGACCAGCTGAGTCAGGATTTAAGGAGAGAGAGAGAATAATGAAAACACACAGTAGGGTCAGAGGTTTAGTGGAGAGGATTGTCTGTGTGCGTGTGTGTCTGTGTGTAGTCTTTGGCAGCTAAATGGCCATAGCATCCAGCTCAAATCTGCCACTCATACTCTGTGTCTAAACCAGGGAGAGCAACCCTGTACCCACACTGCCACCTAATCACAGGGGAGGCAGAGTACAACCAATGAGATTCTGCCTCAATCTCAAGGGACCAATCATTAACGCTCTCTCCCAAGAGAGAAACCCTTTTTGCTCCTGGTGGATGCAATCCACTGGGACACTGGGTCTGAGTGGCATGGTCACCACGCGCCTCATTAGCTAAGATTACCCATAATGCAATGCGACAAATAAGCCCCTAAGGTAAAAGAGGTGTGGTGGCCTCTGCTGTGCAGGGTAATACAATTACAAGACTCCAGAACTGTCAATCACAGCAAAAAAAAAAAAAAAAAAAGGCTAACTAAACACAACACAATTAAGCCCTTATACACACATACGTTGCGTATTTCAACACATTCAGGAACTTCCTGCGCTCAGTTTGGGGGGAGCGGCTGCTCATCTCTTCATCGTGCGTCTCGGGTGAGGGAGTGTCGTCGACGTCGCTGAGTTGTTTGCGCGAGGCGCCTGTTTGTGTCTGAGGCCGAGTCCCTGGTGAGTGTGCCCGTGCTTGTGCTACGCTGGCTGGCAACACACCGCGTTCTTCAGGGACCGCAAACCGGCAGATGGAGCTCGCCTGGGAAGGCGGCACTTCTCGGTGCATACTACCGCCGAGGAAAGAATCTCAGTCTGACTCACGGGTGGAGGGTCTCGGCGCCAAGCAGTAAAACTGCACCTACCTTCATTGGAATAACTGGTTGCTTAAGACTTTTTACCTAACCAACGCCTGAATTTAAAGGGCGATTCACCCAACATTATATAGCATTAAGTGAACCACAGTTATTCTGTCTGCTACAGTATGATTGCAAGAACAATGTGAACGCTTATTTATATTACGTCTGGATAAAGACAAATCCCAGCTAGGCCACGCGCCCAGTGTGTCTTATGAAACTGGGGAGTGTGGCTACAACTCTCAATTATATGGTCGAATACTCAGTATTCAACTCAGTATATGATCAAATATTAGGAGATGGACATTTGTTAATGCAATGATGCTGCTGTCACATTATCAACACTAATGCCGTGTTCACAGCACAGAAATTTGTAACCTAATTTTAAAAAACCACACACCTCTGATACAAAGTTTTATGAACAGTTTAGTTAAAATAAATACCAAAATATAAATGTCCTCAGTTGCTCTATGTGGAAAGGAAAGAAACATGAAGCACTTCAAAACCGAGTGCCTGAGCCTTGGTGGTGCAGCATGGGCAAAAGGATGCATGGTCTCCTCATGGATTGATTCAGTTGATTGGTCTGTGTAGAATTGATTTACTTGGTTATTGGTCAGTGTTGAATTAGCTCACTTAGTGATTGGTCAGAGTTGGTAGAAGGCTTGTCACGATACCAGAATTTTGACTTCGATACCAATTTAATGTGTAGTATCACACAGTCTCGATACAAAAACCATACCTGCGAAACAATATCAGAAAAATAAAAAAATATAAAGTCCTTCTATTATATGAACATAAAATATGCAGAACTATTTTTCGCAAAAGCTTGATTTTTAAAGGAAACCTTGCTCATACCTTACATGTATATTCAGTATCGAAAGCATCAAAATGTTAGAGAATTGAATCGTTTCAACATCGAAGAATGAAAAAAACAGATCTTTCGATGTCTCATGCAACTCTAGTTGGCAGTGTAACCAAAGGTGGCATTAAAAACACTAGGTGAGTCGCACAATACAGCAAAGCAAACACATCACACTACCAAGACCAATATGGAGATCACCACAGGAAGTGAAAGGTTTTGGCCTCGCTAAGTCTCACTTTGATGTATTCCTAGTATATCACACATCTTACATGCTGAAAATGAGACTGAAATCAGAAAGCCATCAACACGGCAAAAAAGGGAGTGAAAATGGAAAGGCTGCCTGTAAAAGAAATACGTTATTGACAATGACGCTAGAACATCACAGGTTTCAACACAGCGTCTAATTTGAAAGCAATCTCAGTAACTTGCCTAACATATCAGTAGTGAACAGGAAAGTGCCATTATTCTGAAATGATAAAAACATTAAAGCCCAGAAATGTGCCAGAAAGTGTTTTTCTGTTTCAGTTTCCTTTTCATCTTTAACCAAAACTACAGAAATACAAACCAAAGAAAATGCTTAGGACTTATAATACCAGTACTAATTTCATGCCCATCATCAAATGACGCATTCTTAGTAAAAAGTGGATTTTTTTATATTTTAGAGTACAAAGCCTAGATTTCAAAAGGAATCTCAACCTAAAACTAACTTCCTTCCAGAATGACAGCGAGCCCACTTATATGGTAGTTCTGTGTGTTATTATGTTTGTTTAAGCACAGTGATTGACAGGGCCTCTAATATCAATGAGACTCAGGATCAATCCCTGATCTATAATGGAGGGAGTGTAATAGGAAGTAGGTAGTGCCACATTGATTTTAACCATGGTTGCACTTGTGGCTCTGACCCTCCCCCGTGGCTGAGCAATGGTACGGTCGGGGCTCTTAAGCACAATGCTACCGGTTGCTAGGATAGGCCACTAGAGGCTTTGCTCAGGGGGGGATAGACTCCATCTAACATCTTTAATGAGCCAGCACAGGCCAAGACATTTCTTTTTGCTTGTACGGTCACATTTGCACTTGCAGAAACACATACAACCCAGACACACACACACACACACACACACACACACACAAACACACACACAACCCTGGGGCTAACCCCATACCCCCAGCGGCACCTAATTGGACCATATCTGTGATCTAATTAAACGTCCAATTAGTAAGAGAGGGGCCATTTAGCCGTGGGCTGGTGTACTGCACACGGGAAATAATGTGATTGAAAAACAAACAGAAAATCAATGAGAGAGGAGAGATTGGGTCTGAGGGCTAATCTAGATGGATATGGAACAGCAGGACCTGAAGATACTGATGTCATTTTCTATAGGACTGTAGTGTGTGTGTGTGTGTGTGTGTGTGTGTGTGTATGGTGAGACTGCATGGCCTATATACATGAGTTATCCATGGTCCTGTACAAACATACAATTTACATTTATATTTTTTCCCCAAACACATGCCCTCTCTCTCTCTCTCACACTCGCTCACACACACACACACTAATTATTCTTTCAGCACAGTCAGTAAGTGCATTATTGCATTATTCTATTAACACGCTCGCACAGTCATAGATGAATCTGCGGGCCATCAATTATTCACAGCCAGCTTAACCCTGGAGACAGCTAAGCCTCCCTCAGAAACACTCGGGCAGCCCGCACTCCATCAAATATTAACATCGGGGTTATGCACATCACGCAGCGAGCTGAACGTGCCAGGTAGGAGAGCTAATCTCCGCAGGTCTGCACACACTCGCTGGGGATGACCTGTGGCCGTCTGACGGGTCTCCTGTGGCCCTCCTCCTGAACACCCACTACTCCACCCACTCTAACCCAAGCCATCTGAGCCATGTCCCAACGCGTTACTGAGCAGGTACTCCACCCGGGACTACCTCATTCACCCACAGAGCTTGTTCAGGGAGGGGCAGGAAGAGGAAACAAATGGAGGAATTTATTGGTTTACTTTAAACGAAAATGAGTAATAAACAATTGTGCATCCATTTTAAATGCAAATCAGAACTCTTTATTATAGCTATTATTATAGAACAAATAAAACTATGTTGGCCTTTCATATCCTACAGTGTAGAATCTGCATAATGAAGCAGTACTTTTTAATGACACCAGTGGCATTAGTGTCATTTCTGTTCCTGGGTCAGTCATACACGTACATACATTTACATTGCAGAAGTATTCAACGCCCTTAAAAGTCTTCAGATTTATCTGGGATACGAAAGACACATTGACAGTTCCAGACAGTATTTTGATGCCAGCAACCATTTAAAGTCAAAATGCATTAAAACAAAAATAAAAGAATTTAAAATGCTGTATTCATAAATATCTCTTTCATACTACTGCTTGGTATAAACGCCTTTTTCTGTAATACCAGCTTAAAGTCTGTTAGATAAGGTTCTACCAGTGCTGCACAGCGGGGTGATGTTTGCCCACTGTTCATGGCACATTTGCTCCAGGTTGTTCAGGTCGTTCAGATGATTCTGAGACTGCCGTTTTCAGAACGTGCTGCAGAATGTCAGGCCGGCTCAAACAGGGCCAGAAACATGCACCTGCCTGAGGTCCGACCACTCTGGCTTTGCCGTTTGGGAGCACTGTTGTGCTGGAAGGTGAAGCTCCTTCCAAGCTTCCCTTTCTGAAGCATCCACAGCTTCAGAGACCTCCATGAAGAGCATTTATTACTTGCATAATATATTAAATCTGTTGGGTAAGATTCTACCAGTAAAAATAACTGAGTCTGGCTTTTAAAATAAAATATGACCCACCATGAAATATCAAAGTATCATGGGTAATTTGGTGTAATGCACTGCGAAAGCTCAGACGGTCGTGGAATAGCCAGAGCGGTAATTCTAAACAAGTATAGATGAGCCAAAAGAGATCCACCAGAACCACAGTAGAAACACCGCAGAATTGAAACCCAAAATGACAAAAAGGGGAAACACGGGTTGTCAAAATCCAGAAGAGCAAACCCAAATGACAGAAACATAAACAATATCGTCAACACAGAAAACAGGAATACAAGAAAACACTCAGAAAGCACTTGGAAGCCAAGTAGCGATACTTCACAACTGGCTAGACAAACAGGTAAGTGGATGAGGGGAGGATGAGCTGACCTAACACACTGGGATGTAGGATGAGCTGACCTAACACACTGGGATGTAGGATGAGCTGACCTAACACACTGGGATGTAGGATGAGCTGACCTAACACACTGGGATGTAGGATGAGCTGACCTAACACACTGGGATGTAGGATGAGCTGACCTAACACACTGGGATGTAGGATGAGCTGACCTAACACACTGGGATGTTGGATGAGCTGACCTAACACACTGGGATGTTGACACATGGCACATCCACATTAATCTAGTGACTTAAAGGTGCTGAATACTTTTGTAAGGCACTATATATACACGTCATACATGTCCTGCATGTCACACGAGGAATACATTTTGTGGAATACATTTTGTTGGCAATAGTCCATTGGTGTAGTGTAGTCTGTTCTGACTGAATTAGTGGGCATTACTGAAACCACAGATGGAGAATTGTTAAACAAATAAAAAGCATAACCAGGATGAGGGCAGTGGAATCCCACAAGGAGATGGTCCAGTGCCAAAAACCGAACCATCAAGACCCGTCCAGACGTCTGACTCCCACCATGGCCTCGGCAGCTTCATGGGGAAAGTCTAGTATTGGTATTAACGTTCTCAATATTAATAAAAGTATGACTAATTTTTTATGCTTCAAATACTTTTTTAGGTTTCACATAAACCTTAACATAATTGTATGCGAGTATTAAACTAAAAAATATATATTTTTTTAATCTTCCGTTTTTTCCTCTCCCAGGTAAGACGCAGCCAGGCCTGAGTGCAGGGGTTCTCTTCCCTGTGCCAGACGGAGGCGGGAAACCCACAAGCCAATCCCAAGTCTGCCAGCTCACAGCCTGCCGCCTGGGCAGCTAGACGCTAAATCCTCGGCCCCACTGCCCACCTCCCCTCCCCGAGAGAACGCCGTCGGATGCAACCTGGGAGACTCCACGCAAGTCTGGAGCACAGTCCTGCCGGGACCGGAGTAGGGCCTCTAGACCACTCCTGGGCACGTCTACGCACGTGTTCGGGGAAATCCTTTTTGGCTTTGTATTACTAAATGGTGACGCACTTTGCAGAAGCATGTTCGATATGGTCATCGAAACTGACTCGGCTGGATGGAAACCGCGGTTACACGCCGCTTCTCCCAAAGCTCCAACTGACAGTGATGTTGGCCCTTACCATGGTGGTGTCCAGGGAGGAAGGGAGGCCTCAGCAGATGTTGCCCAGTTCAATGCACCCTAGCTGGGCCAAGAATCGCTGCAGGTTCCCCTGGCAGCTTGGCTGCACTGTCCTGCAGGAGAGAGAGCGGATCACTCACACAGAGCACCAACCACCTGCTCCAAGCTAACCTGCCAACACTGCATGCCACTCTGTCCAAATCAGCTGCCACAACGTGTAGATTGTCAGACAGTACAACCATGGCCCTATAAGGATGTTTCGTTTCAGACTTATAGCAAAGTTTATTCATGAATTAAGATAGAAAAATGTTTTCCTCTGTGTGCCAGGAGTGACATGCATAACTTTTCAGTTGTGCATTGAATGCAAACATTGACTCACAGGGAATATGAGCAAAGCATCAGTAAACGCAGTGAATCAGAACTTCTAAATCTAGTCCTTGACTGTCGTAAACCAGTCCACAAAACACTTTTTTCCCCCTTTTCGGAGCCCTTCCTTATCTGGTTTAAGTGTGTGAAGATCTGGAACAGAACAAAATAACTGGACTGGCTGGAAAACCTGGATTAAAAACGTGTGATTTACTTTATATCACAAATGATACACTAGTTAATCACAGTTACACTAGTTAATAGCAGTTACACTATTTAATGGCAGTTACACTAGTTAATCACAGTTACACTAGTTAATCACAGTTACACTAGTTAGTCAGAAGTGAGGACGCCTGCTCGCGCGTCTGACCTTAGCTAAGTAACGGTAAGATACAAGATACACAATTAGAAAAACTAACTAGTTACTTTTTTTGTTACTCTCACAAAATTAACACCGTAAAAACTGTAGGCTACTCAACTAGCCAGCTAGATACCTCATGAACTTACTGAGGTCCATTTACTGATTAGACACAAACTGAGGTAACTACAGTGTCTGTGATGTCGGTGATTATTATTGTAAGTTTGGTCAGCCGTTATAGTCCGTAGTTAGTTAGGTTAGTTAACATAGTTAACTCGTGTCGCCAGCTTATATCTTAGCTTCGTAGGACAATTTTGCCAATTTTATGACTGTTAGTAGACACGGATTCTGAACTTTACACGATTTTCTTTGACGAAAAGACTTGTATGGGGCCTCTCGTTTTAGTACGGAGCATATATAACTGTTCATTAAAGAAGCTGGTCGAAAGTTTGTCTTGAAAAGTGTGTTATTCCGTCTCTCCTTAGATAGACAATAATTTACGTAGCGCAGCAGCTAGCATCATGGCTAATGATTCAACCGCTGAGATTCTCACAGTCTAGACGGTGATGCAACTCACCTCATTCAAGATGAAATACTAATTAGTTTTATATGTCCATACCAAAAAATCATGCACAGAGGGACATACGACTGCAATGGAGTGTTTTCCTCTTCAACGGTGCAACATTGGTACGTTCCGGTAAAAATCTGGGGGGGAAAATAACACATCAAAGAAACAGACTAAAGTTACCGAAAGTTTCCTTTCTGAACGTTAACACATCTGGATACTTGCGCATAAAAATAAAAAAAAACTACAAGAACCGTGGCTCTAGACGCCCCGCGCGCGAGGGCGTCTGGGATTTGGTGTTTTAACTGTGCGGCGGTTGCCCGACCGCGTCCGTTTAAAAGACTACACTTCCCATGCGCCTGCTCGGGTATCCGGGATTCACTCGCGCAGCCGGAGCCGTGCGTAGTGTCCGTCGTTCCGCTGCAACGGAGGAGGTGGCGTCGAGAAACTGGGGAACATTCAACAACATCACAACCTCAACCAACTCCTCTATACGATGAAACTAACTTTATTCACCCCCGCCTCCGAACTCCACTGTTTTACCATACTACTGGTGAGTAGTGGCGTGTCGACGTGCACTTTGGCGGCGGCGGGCACTTCTTTTGCAGTTGAAGTTGTGCTAGCTAGGCTAGCAGGTCGGCGTTAGCCGGGAGTTGAGCGCTACGACTGCGCTACATGGCGGTGTAAATGAATCACCCGGAGCGGGACTACCGCGGCTGTAATCCGGGGACGCTCCCGTCACACACCACACCACGTCTCTCCTGGTCTTTAAAGGTCTAGCGCGACCTAGCCTGTTATTCTCTACACGGACCGGGCTAACCACAGTGTAGTGTAGTTGACTGGGATCAGCTAGCGAGGACGGGACAGCTAGCCGGCCAGCTGGGCACTAGTTTAATGGAGGTTAACTCAAACTAACTGGTTTAATGGAGGTTAACTCAAACTAACTGGTTTAATGGAGGTTAACTCAAACCAACTGGTTTAATGGAGGTTAACTCAAACCAACTGGTTTAATGGAGGGTAACTCCAACCAACTGGTTTAATGGAGGGTAACTCCAACCAACTGGTTTAATGGAGGTTAACTCCAACCAACTGGTTTAATGGAGGCTAACTCAAACCAACTGGTTTAATGGAGGCTAACTCAAACCAACTGGTTTAATGGAGGCTAACTCTAACCAACTGGTTTAATGGAGGCTAACTCAAACCAACTGGTTTAATGGAGGCTAACTCCAACTAACTGGTTTAATGGAGGCTAACTCCAACTAACTGGTTTAATGGGGGTTAAATCCAACTAACTGGTTTAATGGAGGCTAACTCCAACTAACTGGTTTAATGGGGGTTAAATCCAACTAACTGGTTTAATGGAGGTTAACTCAAACCAACTGGCTCATTCTTCCACTAAAGTGCACAGCGAGCATAACTAGTTCACCCAGACACTCGTTAGCCAGCTAGTTTAGTTTAGTTTGATAGCTTAGTTAGCTACTTGTGTTGTTGGTCCACAGTAATTAGCGAGTGCCAAAAAAACTACATTTTAGCTGCGATTTGTACGGTTGTTTTATTTTGGCATAATCTCCTCCTCTGATTTGTAAACAGAGGAGGAGATGTTTGATCTTGTATTATGAGTCTGTTTTCAAGGATGGGTGATCACTTAACTGTCTACCTTAATCAAATGTCGTTTAATAAACTCAGTGTTAACAGTAAGGGTGCAAGACTAAATGTAATGTGGTGCACCGCAGGTTTAGCGGGGTTGTTCGGGGACGCGCCCGCGCCTCCACCGCCGCTCCGCACACACACGCAGCCGGCTGGCGAGACTCTCTGTTGTGGCCAAATCCTATTGGCTGGAAACCCGGAACTTGTTCGCAACGTTCCATTCTTCGCGGCGTGATGTAAAGTCAACACGGACACAGTTCCTTACATTCAAATACTACTACCCATTCTGTTCTACTACTGCATATCCTTAATGTGAACCGAATTTGATTGGGATAAACGTACATTAAAATATCTAATTAAAGCGAATTATCTTCCTGCAAGTAGAAAAAGTGGTCAGTAGCTTTGTAGGCAGTAATGCTGGTGAGTGATTGTGTGTCCATGCTCGTTAATTTTCTGGCACTTGTGAAATGACTTTCTTTCGTGCCCACCTATCTAGCCCCTGTCCTATTCCACTGCTACTGATAACGGTGAAACCTTTTTCCTCGATGTTGCACTTCTGGTCTTGCGTGACAGTGTTAATAGCAGGACAGCAAACACAGTGGAGGAACTAGTGGGTAGGAAGTAGAGATGATGCAGCGTGTTATTGGAGGTCAGGTTAATGGACGCCCAGAGGCCAAAGTGTCACAATGTGCTGAGCAAAGTGGTGGTGCGACCTTTAATTTTCCTGAATGAGAAACCACTTGAATGCACTTGGCTGCGCCCCCCTACACCTGGAGTGACATTGCAGTGTGATTCCAATATGCTGACTTCAGTGGTGACTCATAGGGGTTCCTGGGTGTATTGTAGGCTGTTCTCACTGTGTGGCGTGGCAGTTTGATAGAGGCGTTTCTTGACGTGAGTGATGTGGGAAGAGAGTTGGGCAGGGCCAGAGGGTGGGAGTGGCCTGGTCGTGGGAGTGGCCTGGTCCAGTTGTGGGAGTGGCCTGAGAGGACAAAGTGTGGCAGAGTACCACGGTAGATGCATTAAGATGGAGTGCCATCATCTTCTGTGTAGGTGTGTTTGGTGATGGTGTGAGGGCGGGGCACACTGGGAGATTAACTGATCACTTTAAGCGCAGCTGTCTGTTTACCGATTACCAGCGCTATGGCCGGCCTGGCCGTATGGCATGCTTTTTGTGTGCGTGTGTGTGTGTGTCTGCGTTTGAATATTTTTGTGTGTGTGCTTCAGATTGTTATCACTGTCCCTCTTGTATCAAGGTCAGTCTTTCACCTAGGGACAACATTGAGCGTAGTTTCATACAGATCATAGATTAATTTTCAGAGGAAATGAACTGCAGAGCTAGAGAGTGAAAGAAGACTTGATAACTCCCTGAGCTGCCATCATCAACAGGTGTTGTCATCTCACGTAGTGTGTGTGTTTAGGTGGGAGTGTTAAGCCTCTCGTAAATGTAGTGTATTTTTGCCTGTCCTTAAGCAAACTGTCTTCAGAAGACGTCTGTCTCATTGATTCTACACATGCTCGCATACTCTGTCGGCGTATTAATCCTGGATAAATCACATCCGAGCTTTATTTCGGTAGGAGACCCGACAGAGTCCTCATTCTCAATACTACTGTCTCATCAAACTAAGACACATCATCATTTAATAAAACAATATGACCTTCCATCACTTCTAGCCTGGTGATTTAGCCGGACGCCGATCCCTCCGCTCTCAGTCTGAGAAACCCTTCCTTGTGTTTGCCAGGTAGCCACGCTCTGCACTCCAGGACGGGCAGAGATCACCAGTCTGGATTCGGGGAACATAGATGACACTCTAAGTAAGCTGGATTTTGTTTCCTTTTCTTTCCCATCATTGCGCAAGGCCCTGTGTGAGCGAGGCCCTGTGCGAGCACACGTCTTGAGACACATCGCAAGTTTGCTATGTCATCTTCTGGTGCTTGATCATGGCAGATGTTTAACGGAACCTGAACTTGTTCCTCCACAGACAACGCAGGGGTGGCTTTAGTCAACTTCTACGCAGACTGGTGAGTACATCACTCCTAATGGTTGGGGTTACAGCAGTCTCGCTAAGGTCAGGCCTGCAGCAGTCTCGCTAAGGTCAGGCCTGCGGCAGTCCCGCTAAGGTCAGGCCTGCGGCAGTCCCGCTAAGGTCAGGCCTGCGGCAGTCCCGCTAAGGTCAGGCCTGCGGCAGTCCCGCTAAGGTCAGGCCTGCGGCAGTCCCGCTAAGGTCAGGCCTGCGGCAGTCCCGCTAAGGTCAGGCCTGCGGCAGTCCCGCTAAGGTCAGGCCTGCGGCAGTCCCGCTAAGGTCAGGCCTGCGGCAGTCCCGCTAAGGTCAGGCCTGCGGCAGTCCCGCTAAGGTCAGGCCTGCGGCAGTCCCGCTAAGGTCAGGCCTGCGGCAGCCCCGCTAAGGTCAGGCCTGCAGCAGTCCTAGTAGATAAATTTTAGCCAACTGAGCCTGGAAGTATTTTTGTGTGTGGTTTTTTTTTTTTTTTTTTTTTTATAATTATGGTATGCGGAGTTTCTGCACATGAAGATGTTTGTCACGGTTTTGAAGGTGTGATGTGTTTGTCGTGGTCCTGAAGGTGTGATGTGTTTGTCGTGGTCCTGAAGGTGTGATGTGTTTGTCGTGGTCCTGAAGACGTGATGTGTTTGTCGTGGTCCTGAAGACGTGATGTGTTTGTCGTGGTCCTGAAGACGTGATGTGTTTGTCGTGGTCCTGAAGACGTGATGTGTTTGTCGTGGTCCTGAAGACGTGATGTGTTTGTCGTGGTCCTGAAGACGTGATGTGTTTGTCGTGGTCCTGAAGACGTGATGTGTTTGTCGTGGTCCTGAAGACGTGATGTGTTTGTGCTCAGGTGCCGCTTTAGTCAGATGTTACACCCAATCTTTGAGGAAGCCTCGAATGTCGTCAGGGACGAGTATCCCGATGCAACCCAGGTGGTGTTCGCCAGAGTGGACTGTGACCAACACAGTGAGTACACCCACACACACAGCGTCTCATACACACACACACACACACACACACACACACACACACACACACACACACACACACACACACACACACACATACATACAGCGTCTCTCTCACACACACACAGTGACACACCAGTTTAGCATTTCAGATAAAATAAATTAAACAGAATTATTGATGACCTGTATGGTGTTTGATGGTTTAATGACAAAACTGCATCTTCTCTGAAGTAAAGGTGGCTCAAAGATACCCTACTGCTTGTGTGTGTGTGTGCGCGCGTGCTAGATTCTACCCAATGTGCTTTGGAATATTTAACCCCCCGTATGGGGTTTGCTTTCATCTTTTCTCGCCTTTCTTCCTCTCTTGCCCCTCGCTCCCCCTCTCATTTTCTCTTTCCTTTCACTCTCACTCTCTCTCAGTCTTGGTCTCTTGCTGTGCCCTCAGAGTCTTAGTAATTCCAGTCCTCACACACGAACAACCAAACAAAGCAGGACGACCCCAGAAATAAGCCCATATGCCCTTGTTTACACACACAAAGCGTTCACGGGGTTCAGAGATATTTCTTCCTAAAAACAATTTCTCAAGTCCCTTTTCCATTTTTGTGACCAATTGTAGCCAATTTCCGATGTAGGTCAGTTCCATGTCTCGGCAGTGCTGAATGCTTGGAAGTGAGGTCAGTATGTCACTTCCTCCAGTACATATGCAGCCTGCTGCATGGGGTCAAGCCACTGACCAATCAGCTTTGCCAGGCAGCTCAGTCTCCTTAGAGAGGGCAAAGTGCGCGATTTCAGTGTGACTTTAATGACTGCTGACTATACGATGCACGGGGTACTGCATTCTGTAACTGGATACAGCTAAAGGAGGTGGACTACTCTCACACTTAAGTGAGAACACAACCGTTTGGCTCCTGCTTGGAACCCCTGACAGTTCGCAGCACATGGCATGACTGAAATTCGAACCTGAATCCTAGCTTTGGGTGGAAACAGTTTGCTGTTGATTGTAGAGGTGCAGGTTACAGTTGTGTTCGGTATCTGGGGGACCTTTACAAATGGTTGCGCAACTTTTTATTCCCTTCACTGGAACTTTGACGGTATCCCGAGAGCTGAATAGTTTGCTTTTTGCTTATAGAAATGAATCAGACAGTGAGCGAACTTGTCCAAAATGCAGTAAAACAAAAGTTATTTTTAACATGCACCATAACATAAAAAGACAGACCTATGTTTTGGAAGTTCTCCATCCCGTTGACGTGATGCCCTCAGCAGTCACTGTCTCCCGTCACCACCAGTACGATGGTATTTCTGAATGGAAAATTCCAGAACAGTATTCAGCAACTACATTTAACATGGCATGTTGCTGTGCATGGAACTCATTTTTCATGTGCGGTTTCCACCATTTATGTAAAGATGTTCATGCAAATGAAATGTAAATGAATATGTACTTTGCATAAAGTGCTTTCCCATGTACTGTTTGCTAGATGAGGAGTGATCGGGGCCTTGGTTGGCTGCATTGTGAATTTATAGATGCATCCAGAACCTCACTCTGATTCAGATCACTGAATTGACATTGTGATTAATGTTACCTGCAATTTTATATTCGATACATTACAAAACGTACAGAGAATCATTGCCTTTTCTTTTTTTTTTTTACAAAAATATTGAAAAATGTTGGAGATTAAATGTGTTTTTCTCCTCAGGATTTAAACATTTACTGTTCTTAGGGCTTTAAGCTCATGTTCTCAGTACCACAATAGTGACTTGTATATATCCATATTGCTTTATAAATAATATCTAACCATTTGAAAAATTCGATATATTGGCCGAGCCCCGTATAGATTGACCCGCGCTTTGTGGTTTGCTCTCTAGCGGACATCGCACAGCGCTACAGGATCAGCAAGTACCCCACGCTGAAGCTCTTCAGGAACGGTCTCATGATGAAGAGGGAGTACAGGGGTCAGAGGTCAGTGACGGCCATCGCCGATTTCATCCGGCAGCAAAAAGTGGACCCGATCACAGAGATGCACAACCTTGAGGAGCTGAACAAAGTAGACGTGAGTGCACGTGACCACTTTATTACATGAACTACATGAGTACGTACAGGTGCCAAAACCATAGTGAGGATCTAGTGAGCTCACATCTGACTGATTTGAGTCCAGAGCACACATTTATACTCATGCACGGTGTGTACACAATCTGCAGCAGGGGAAGGCATTTAGCTTGGTGCCTCTCTGATCAAAGTACCATGGGCAAAATGTGCGATTCCCATAGCTAGTTATTATCGTCTAATACAGTTACTATAGGACAGACCTTTATTGATTATGTGGAAAATTGCTTCCTTTCATTTCTCTCAGAGGAGTAAACGTACCATCATAGGCTTCTTTGAGAACAAGAACTCTGAGAACTACCACAAGTACGAGAAGGTGGCCAACATCCTGCGAGATGACTGCACGTTTCTCGCAGCCTTTGGGTAAGAGACTCTAAACCAACATTACTTCCACCATGACTCTAAACCACCATTACTTCCACCATGACTCTAAACCAACATTACTTCTACAATGACTCTAAACCAACATTACTTCTACAATGACTCTAAACCACCATTACTTCCAACATGACTCTAAACCAACATTACTTCCAACATGACTCTAAACCAACATTACTTCCAACATGACTCTAAACCAACATTACTTCCAACATGACTCTAAACCAACATTACTTCCAACATGACTCTAAACCAACATTACTTCCAACATGACTCTAAACCAACATTACTTCCAACATGACTCTAAACCAACATTACTTCTACAATGACTCTAAACCAACATTACTTCCACCATGACTCTAAACCACCATTACTTCCACCATGACTCTAAACCAACATTACTTCTACAATGACTCTAAACCAACATTACTTCCACCATGACTCTAAACCAACATTACTTCCACCATGACTCTAAACCAACATTACTTCCACCATGACTCTAAACCAACATTACTTCCAACATGACTCTAAACCAACATTACTTCCAACATGACTCTAAACCAACATTACTTCCAACATGACTCTAAACCAACATTACTTCCACCATGACTCTAAACCAACATTACTTCCACCATGACTCTAAACCAACATTACTTCCACCATGACTCTAAACCAACATTACTTCCAACATGACTCTAAACCAACATTACTTCCAACATGACTCTAAACCAACATTACTTCCAACATGACTCTAAACCAACATTACTTCCAACATGACTCTAAACCAACATTACTTCCAACATGACTCTAAACCAACATTACTTCCAACATGACTCTAAACCAACATTACTTCCAACATGACTCTAAACCAACATTACTTTCTCTCTCTCTCTCTCTCTCTCTCTCTCTCTCAGTGAGGTCTCTAAACCTGAGCGGTTCAGTGGTGATAACATAATCTACAAGCCGATAGGAGAGAATGTTCCTGACATGGTCTATCTGGGATCACTCATAAACTTTGACCTCACGTACGCCTGGGCACAGGACAAGTGCGTGCCCCTGGTCCGAGAGATCACCTTTGAGAATGGGGAGGTACATTTTTCCCTCTTTTTCATCTTTTCCTCTTTCTCCGTTTCTCTGTCTCTCTTCTGCCCCTCCTACTTTATATGTTTGATAGTATATAGTACTACAATTTCAGTTTTTTGGTATGTAGTAATACACTAAATTTTTTTTCTTTACTATTTACTCCCTTTAAAGCTCTTATAGTATTGTTGGTGTTTACTCCATTTTAAGGTTAGCTGATGTTTATTTCATTGTAAGGTTCTTGGTCTTTGCTCCATTTTAAGGTTTTTCTGGTGCATCAGCTGTCCAACTGTACAGTGATTTGCTCATTAGCATAAGAAAAGCCCCATCTTCTGTGTACTTTTCCCACACTCAGCTGCGTGTGTGTGGGAGCGAATTCTCACCCACATGCCTGTGGGTTTCGTTAAATGTAGCACATTTAGATTTCACCTTAGATTTCACATACGCTATTTGACATGGTAGTGCCACAAATAAACACACACTCGCATATCACCATATATGTAGCATAAACTCAAATTTAGAAGTAAACTCCATGTATTTTGTGTGTGTGTGTGTATTTGTAGGAACTTACAGAGGAAGGCATTCCTTTCCTGATTTTATTCCATCAAAAGGACGACACAGACAGCTTGGAAAAGTTCCAGCATGAGGTGGCACGCCAGCTTATCAGTGAAAAGGGTGTGTACACACAGAGGTCAGGGTTCAAACCGGGCCAAAGCTATGAGGTGGTACATACACATTTATCGGCATTGTAACCGTTAATCAAATGGGCTGAGGTTGGTAAAGTTTGTTGTACATACAGACTCCCTAAGAGCCGCAGTGTGTCTAAACCAAGCCTTGTCACACACCCGGTGGATCCAGAAACGTCAGGTGCTGTGGTGGCAGAGAGGTCCTAGTGCCCACCTTGCGGAGCTTGTGCTGGCCCAGGCCTGCCTTTATGCAGATGGAATAAAAATTATTGCTTGTGTTATTTAATCACATTAAGGGCCATCCTGACAGGTTTTCAGTTGTTTTTGGTAATGTAAAAAAAGAGAAGAAGAGGTTCTGAGTGAAATGTTGGAGTAAGGTTGCATGGTTTTTCTTAGTTACAGACAAGAGTATTTAGTTGAGAGCTGAAATATAGTTAAGTGTTTACTTAAGAAGTCCAAACATTGAATCTTAATGTGCTCCCTCTCCCTCCCAGGCTCTATAAACTTCCTGCACGCTGACTGTGAGAAGTTCCGTCACCCTCTGCTACACATTCAGAAGACTCCCGCTGACTGCCCTGTCATTGCCATCGACAGCTTCCGCCATATGTACGTCTTCCCGGACTTCAGCGACCTTTCGTAAGTACCTGCGTCTCTGCCTCTCATCGTGTGTGTGTGTGTGTGTGTGCGTGTGTGTGTGTGTGCGTGCGCAGTATAATTGTAATCCCCTTCCTTGCAGGTGATCTGCTGTTCCAGACACCTACCAATTAAACACTAATTATTTCTTCAGGCTTAAACCATCATATACATACATAAGTCCTGTGTGTCCTACCTTTTAGCTAGTTCGCTGAGTTAATTTAACACTACCTGACTGCAGGGTGTCTGGAAAACCTTTATGAAGGGTTTATGCTCTCAAACGTATGAGTCTTTATACATTTACTGGTGTTTATTTTTGGTGGTATTTTCATTCGATTTCTTCCCAAAAGGCAGTGCAGCTCCAAAAAGCATCATAATTCAGCGTATGCTGCGTTTCATTAACCCGTTGGCGCCATTATCCGATCACGGTCTTGCCAGCCCATCTCTTCCGCCTTTGATGTCGCCGATGGTCCAGGACTTTGGGTTTCCACGATGTCTGCTGCAACCAGACAATGTCATTATGTTGTTACAAATGCGTGGGTTTGGAGACTGGCCGGTCTTCTTCAGCTCTTACCCGATCACTTATCTAATCAATAAAAGTCTCTCATTAAGTTTACTTTTATTTTGTCTACTAACTGGCTTTCAAACAAAGATGTGACTGTGTGTGTGTGTGTGTGTGTGTGTGTGTGTGTGTGTGTGTGTGTGTCCGTTTCTCAGGGCTCCTGGAAAACTCAAGCAGTTCGTGTTGGACCTGCACTCCGGAAAGCTTCACAGAGAGTTCCACCACGGGCCGGACCCCACAGACAGCACCCCAGGACAGGTCAGAGGCTGGCGGGGTGGGCAGGGGGCGCCGTTGGGACCGTTGTGTCCTGTGAGACCCAGACATTTCACCGACTGCCACATTTAGTGTATTGTGTATTTAGTTTTAATTATTATTCATTTTGTTTGTGAATTACACTTCTATAGCACTTTTATTCCAAAGGTTGATTATTGTTAATAATATCGGGTGACGTTAAATGCATGTACGCGTGCTTGCACGTTTCAGTTTCTCTGCGGAGAAGTCTTCTGCGTCATCTGCTGTCAAAGTTTTCCAGTCATCTGTAGTACTGCAGCTAAATGATATTTGGCAGAGGTGCTTGGTCAGGCGGTTGAGCCGTGAGGCGGCTCCGGACCGGACCTGAGTGGGGTGGGGTGGGGTGCATGCCGTCGTAAATGAGGCTGAACGAAAGGCCTCCTTTAATTCCAGGGTCCCTGACCTCTTACCCACAAATCACCATGTTAGCTGGCGAAACTGGAGAGCCCTCGAAACTGAGGGCTCTCGACTACTGGGTCCATTTTCATTCTGACCGGCTCTGTAATAGTTTTCTTTGCTTTCCACATACTAAATGTCTTTGTTGGACAGAAAATGTCCTTTTTGAATGTGTTTTGTTTTTTTTTAACTGTGTGTGTGTGTGTTACCAGGAAGAGAACAAAGATGTGGCCAGTAGTCCTCCAGAGAGTTCGTTCCTGAAGCTGGCTCCCAGTGAGACACGCTACACCATCCTCAGGGACCGTGATGAACTGTGACCTCCTCCACCCAGACCATCGCCACCTCCCCGCCCGGCCCTGTAACCCCCCCCCCCGCCCCTCAGCCTGCACGGCTGCCCCTGCATCAACTGTTTTCACAACTTTTATTTTGAATTTAAAAAAGAGACCGAGGGGGGGGTAGAAAAAGACCTGAAGTGGGGGAGTTTTTTGTTTGTTCTTTGTTTTGGGGGGGGTTGTGGAGGTGGGGACAATGAAAAAAGAGGAAGGTTTTTATGTTTGTTTTGGAGCTTGTAAATATGTAAGTTCTCAGTGGGTGTCTTGTCTAAATTAATTTTTGTTGTTTTTTTTATTATTATTTTGGTTTTCTTTTTTTTTTTCCTTTTTTTACCCCTAGGTTTTGTCTGTCTGCCTTTTCCTTTTTTTGTAGGAAGAAACATAGACAGATTAACAGGTCCTTTATGTTGGGGTCTAATGCGGCGAAACTAGTTTGGAACTTGTATGTGGCCCTGCGGAATCATGGGAAATTTACCTTCCGAGTGACCCTGCGGTCAAACTGTGGTCCCTAACTTCAGTCCTCAGTAGTGCGTGGTGAGCGAGTGTGTGCAAGAGTGTGTGCGCGCGCCTTGGTACATGTGGTGTTAGTCTGTGTTCGTATGTGCTGTGGGATTTCAGACTCGTCCCGAAGCCCTTGCTTGATGGGCTTGATATCGGCCCATGTCACACAGTGGCGAGGGGCGGGCTTTCGGCAGTCGGGGGCGGGGACTAGAGAGAGGTGGGCTGGTAGGAAGTCAGTCATCTCAGAAGGGAAATGGGAACCAAAAAAAAAAAAAAAAAAAGTAAATTAAAGAAAACAACATTTTACAAGACTTTGCACAAGGTTCGTTGTGTTTCATGTGTGTGGCAATCAATGTTTATATTTATTTCCTGCTTTTTCCAACAAAAAGCCCAGAATTTTTTTTTTAAGATAAATGTTATATAAATACAAAAATATTACATCCACTCGACTCTAATAACAGAATGGCATGATGCTAATATTTCAATGCACTGTCCAAAAAAGGTGAACAGAGTGGTGCACAAGTGTGGCAGGAGGTTGACATGGAAACAGTGACTCATGTTACTTAGCCCTATAGTCTGCACACGAGGAACATTGAGACGTTGGACTTTTTGGTAGTCGTAGACCACTTTGAAGAAGGTGGAATTCACAAAACGTGGGTGATGAAATGAACAGCTTGTTCATTGACATCATCCAACCCACATCAGAAACCCATGACATCATGTTACAGTGCAGCGAGTGATGATATAATGTACGCACCACACTGACATGGTCTGCCAGCTTTTCCATCGAGAGCGCGCGCATGTGTGTGAGTGTGTGTGTGTGTGTGAATGTGGAAACTGCGGGGTGTCTGGGACACAGACGCGACCTGGTCCAGGACTTTCCCCTCCAGGCAGATGAACACACACACACACACACACACACACACACACTATCTCACCCCAGCCAGCTCGCATGCTCTCTCTCGTACCTTCTGGCTCCCGCGGCTGTGCGAGGGGAAGTCCTGCGACGCCCTGGGAGGAAGGTGTGGGGGCGGGCGAGGCAGTCTGCCCAGGCCCGGCTCCTACGCGGGACTCTCCCCGCACGACCCGCCAAACAGCACCGAGGCGTGGGGTCAGCTGCGTATCTGCATGTGTCGACCAAACGACAACAACAACAACCCCACAGTTTCTCACACTTCCCGAGAAAGGGGACTCTGTTTCACCGCGACGACCCACATCTGAGTTGGTCGTGCAGTGCCACTTTGCGATTCGGGTCATGACGAACGTAGCTACGACTCGGCCAGCCACTCAGCAAATAAAACAAGACCCCAAGGCCAGCCGAGGTTGGGCAAGCAGCAATCATTTATTTTTCACTCTCAGCCATCGAGGCCCAAAACGGCAATCGATGAAGCACAAAAGGTTATTGTTAGGCTTCCGCGCCGTTCCTACAGGACTTGGATCAAATAACATTTAAATCTTGTTTGCGCGCGAGGAAGCCCCATGGTGAATTGATTTCTGCGTTAGGCTTGCCTACGCCTGTGGCAGAGAAACCGCATTAAAAACTTAAACAAGCGCGAAGCTTCTGGCTGCGGAGGCTGGCCACGTCGCTGTCAACAACGAGAGAGAAACCTTTGGCAAAAAAAAAGAGAAAACTCAAATGACAACCTGAGGTAAATTTGGCATTGGGCCATTTGTGTCTAGACACCTGACAGGTCAGTACAGTATCGAGGAGACAACTTAGAGGTCACGTCACAGTCAGTTAACAGACAATAAAAAAGGCATAATTACAACCTGACACTGTAAGGTGTAACTGAAACGTCCTCCAGCTACCAGACATGATTTTCCACCACCAGATTTTTTTTCCTGACGATGGTAATGAGCAGCGTTGGCAGGAAAAGAACAAGAAAAACCACAAGGTGTCAGGGTCAGAGGTCACAGGTAGTGTCTACAGCCATGTTCTATGACTACTGTGATGAGGCCTCCGTCCTAACCTCAACAGCCTAGAAAAGGCCTTCCATGTGAAGAGATCGGACATAAGTAACGTTAAAGTCTTCAGCGTCCTCCCCCGACGCTTCCCCAAGAGCAGATGGCCACCGAGCTCCCAGCAAAGCCAGAAGTGAAATATTCGAATCGTCAACGTTTGACTTGGCAGACGGTGCCCGTCGTCCACATGGACAGAAGATGCAGGTGCAGGGTGGTGTGCTGGTCCGGGCCTGACATCCATCTAATACGGACCGAACAGCAGTGTGTGTGTGTGTGTGTGTGTGTGTGTGCGCGTGCAGAAACCGCTGGCCAGTCCCAGAGTTAAGACAAAAGGCAGTTTTAGTCCTGGTGACTCTTAAGGCAGTGTTAATAACTGAGAAGCAGTGTGTGTGTGTGTCACTGCGTGTCCTCCTGTCCGCGGTTCGTGTCCTCCAGCTGTAGGAGTTGACGTTCCACCCTCTCTCTCTTCTTGCGCTGGATCAGGTTGCCCCCGGCAAAGCCTAGCAGGCCCCCCCCGAGGGCCGCAGCCACCCCGGCCGCCTTGAAGCCGACGAGCAGGCCCAGCGGGCCCCCGAGCACCGTGCCCACCACGGCCCCCGCTACGGGCAGCACCACCAGGCCCGCACGCGCCGCCTGCCCAGGGGAGGTGGAGCGAGAGGAGATGCATTAGTACAACACACACACACAGGCGCGCAAGACCTTCCCCTCAGCATGGCTCGCAGCAGAAAAATAATTAAAACTGCGGAATTCAATTTGTAAAGTGTAGGTGCGGGTGTGTGTGTGTGGGCGGAGGAGAGGGCGGCATCAATGCAAGTCAGTCAGGAGCTCCATTTGAACCTCACACCTTTCATCCGCCATCTCGCTGATAACAGGACGTCTTTCCACGGGCCTCCCCGTCCCGTGTCTGTCTGAGCAGAGGCACCCACTCAACCACGTGTGCGCCAGAGATTTCGACCGCAACAAGACGGGTTTGAAACCCGACATCTGTAGATCAAAACGGCCCCGCTGTATTCAGTGATACGGGGGAGCGGCGGAACCGCTACTACTGTGGCCGCGACACTTTAATTAAAGAGGGAAGCTCACACAGGGTGTCTGCGCACGCGCACGCTTATCTCACGTTGGCCGCTGAGATAATGAAGTTTAAAGGTGGCGCGCTTATCAAAAAGCACCTATTGGCTCCTCACATCTTTAGAGCTTTTTTTTTTCTTGCTTGCTTTCTCTCTCATCCTCCCATCTTCAGAAACACTTAATTATCCATGCCGTGGAGGGAGGGGGAGAGAGGATTCAGGTATAAGATATAATGAAAGTGAGATGTTTCTCTGATAATCCTGAGCCAGCACAGTGAGCAGTATATACTCGTGTGTGTGTGTGTGTGTGTGTATAATGAACCACCCCCACCCCCCCTTGCTTGCTTTGAGCAGAGAAGAGGTTGAGGCCACTTTGTGTGTTGGTGTGAAAGAGTGCTTGGTGGAACTGCACCAACTCCCAACACCCAGAAACATTTCAATTCCACATGGATCAATACACACACGCACGCACACTCCCCCACACACACACACTCTCTCTCTCTCTCTCGCGCCCGCTCTCTCTCTCTCTCTCCACACACCGTGTGTCCGCGGTCCGCCCTCGCTTGGCTCGCCGTTGACGCGGCGCGCGCGAGTGTGTGTGTGTGTGTGTGTCTGCACATGTGTTTGTGTGTATCGAACTCCCAGCTGGAGCTGGAACGCTGCCTATAGACTCGTTTTTCCACCCTTTCCACCTCTGCTCGCTCCCACCGTCACACGCTCATCGACTCTCTGCAAGGGACCAACACAACACACATCGATCCTCCCCGTGCCATGCCTTTTACCACCCCTGCAAACTCCATCCCTCTTTATCCACTCTCTCCTGCCCTCTCCCCCTTTCTTCCTCTCTCTCTCTCTCCCTCTCTTTCTCTCCCTCCCTCTAGCTCTCCTTATGCTCTTAATTGCCACTTCCTTGCGCACTGATGTGGATCAATGGGCCAGTGGTGCTGCTAGGCCTGGCTGAAGCAGGGGGGTAGAGTGGAATCGATCCCCCAGCAGGAGTGCCCTCTCTCCCCTTACCTTCCCCAGGCTGCGGGTCCCCTCCTCCACATTAGCCGCCGCTATGCTAACATTCGCCTCAATGCTGTCAATCTTCTCCTGCTGAGCCTAAGACAAGAGAAGAGAAAGTTGTGGAAGCATGTTACACACACACATACACACACACACACACACATACGGACACACACACACACACACACACACGGACGCACACATACACACAGGCAGATATTTAACTCAAATAATCAAATAGTTTATATTCACGCACATACAAAAAGACACTTTCCCAGATCGATAGATAAAGTCTACCGTAAATTATACAATAATATAGTACAGTGTAAACTTTTCCCCCAGTGAAGCTGCTTTTATCTGAAACTAAACCTGGGTCTGGGACTTAACCTGGGTCTGGGACTTAACCTGGGTCTGGGACTAAACCTGGGTCTGGTCATATAAAGACTTATAGATGCTGTATATGAGAGGCAACAAAGCCACATGTTCATTAATGTAAGTCATTCTCACACACACACACACACACACACACACACACACACACACAAACACACACACACACACACACACACAAACACACACACAAACACACA
>NC_135217.1:30810231-30820231 GCF_052324685.1 Brachyhypopomus gauderio
TAGCCGGGATTAGGCAACTGATTTCTCTGAAACGTTACATGTTACGAAAGGAGGAGGAGGGGGTGTTGATTTGGGTTAAATTCTGGGGAAACTGTTGAAAAGAGTTCAAACTAGTTTCAAATATTATCACTTCAATCTAGAGGCATCTACTTGTAGGGCTTCCAGGATCAAACTTATCTAACAAGGAAATTGTTTTTAAAAATGCTTAAAATGTTTTTTTAATCCCTTGACACACTGTGTTGACATAAGCAACCCGAGACTACTGTAGGTGTTAAAAACTGTTGTATGTTGCTGCAGCTTTTAACAACACGAGTCGTACTGGCATTAAACGTTATCAAAAGATGCTCGCAAATCCAGCTCATTTGATAATACTGAAACATTTTCTTACCTAACAAGCAATTTTTAGTGAAGGTAACTTTGAAGCCGATATTTATTTTTGGGTGCAAGCAGCAACTTTCTGTTTGTAAACATGATCACTTTCTTCCTTGTGCACCACTGATATTTGTCCGACGAACAAGGAAACAATCGCTAGTGGAACGAATGTTCCTTCGCTTTTAGTTCTTTATTTTTTCATAGATGTGTATTTTTAGTCGAGTGTTTTAACCTGATCGACTTTGCGTGGACGTTAAACTATTTAGTGCTATAAACCTTAACGCTATGGTTCTTATATTCACATATCGTACTAAAATCCATTGTTGGGCTTTTATTGCGGCGGTCTTTTTCAAATGTTTTTTGGACGACCAAGAGTAGTTACTTCTGATTTCAAGTCTTTTAAGTAAAGTTTTCCTTTTTTTACATCCATTTTTTTACAGTTTTTACATCCGTTGTCTGGGGTGGCCAAGGGGAATGAGTCCCACATATTGAGTTTGGCCACTCTCACGATGCCATCTCAGGTAGCCCTAATATTTACCACCGTCATCCTTCTATAAGGTTTATATATTTCTATAAAACTGATTTGTCACATCAACAAAAGCAATTAAATCAGAAGATACAATAAGATTGAATTAAACTCATCTGAAGGCCTGTCTGTATGAATAACATTAAATGTCATATTTAAATAAACATATCTGTTGAATAACAGGGAGATGTGTGTTATAATGGCACAGTTTTATAAACTCTCTCTCACTCACACACACACACACACACACACACACACCTGCTCCTCCCCCGTGGGTCTCAGTGATCAGTGTTTCCGGCTTAGAGAACACCAGCAGATTAAACCACATGTGTGAACTGAGCCCTGACCAAAGCCTGCTGTGTTCTCTCTCTCTCTCTCTCTCTCTCTCTCTCTCTCTCTCTCTCTCTCCTCTCTCTCTCCTCTCATCTCTCTCTCTCTCTCTCTCTCTCTCCTCTCTCTCTCACTCTCTCACTGAGACTTTATTTCTGGTGCTCTCTAGGGCTTCTCAAAAAAGCTCTGGCACTATAGGTTTAGTTACCAGCTACACACACACACACTGAGTATAAAAGAAGAGAGTCACAGCTACCACTTGCAAGGAGGTAACCTATGAAGAACTCACCCACACACAAGAAGCCACAATGCAGATAGGTTTCATAAGCTGAAACCACTACATCTACAGCATAGGGCCTTACAGTCTACAAACAGACTGATCAGAACTCCACTTCTGCCCTTTTCACTAATTATTTCAATAAAAACCCAACTGACACATGCACCAGAACCTTCACTGCTGAACATCTGCGTGCATAGACTGAATATGGTTCCTGTCAGAGGAAGATGGTTTGATATTCAGTGTGTGACCAAGCCAAATTAGGTGACCTAGTCAAGGTAATAATCAGATCACCTGCCATTTCACCCGCAACCAAATCTCTGGTTTTTAACCGTTAGTCTTAAAAACATGTAGCCAAGCATTGAGCCATATTTTGAATTTCTCAATATCTCTCTCTCTCTCTCTCTCTCTCTCTCTCTCTCTCTCTCTCTCTCTCTCACACACACACACACACACACACACACAGAGTAAAAACATCAAATCCAAAGATCAACAAAGAGTGGTGAAAGAAAAAGTGCAAAAGAGAGAGAGAGAGAGAGAGAGAGAGAGAGAGTGGGAGGATGGAAAATCTGAAAGTGCTTGCGGCTAAACCTCTCCTGAGGAGATCTCGACTGGTGCCACAGAAGTTATCATGTGCTCTGTTGAGTCTGTCGCTGGTCCTACCCAGATCTCCTTGCTCATTGCCCCCCCCGGAGGAGTCTCCTCCTGCCAGGATAACACCACACGCAGCTCAGGAAGGCCAGTCTAGCCTCTCCACCTTACCATGTAACTTCCCGTCCGTTCAAGCTGTTTTGGGTCTCGCTAGGTACTGATTTCACTGTCCTCACATTTGTCTTCTAAAACTAAATGTTTATACATATTTCATTTAATTTGGTTTAAAAACATTTTAAACATATTTAGTCAGGAAGTTATTTATTGGCATATTTTTTTGTGATATTCATTAAATCTGAGATACATGTATATAATATGCATTATATGACCTATGTCTATATGTTTTGATATGTCTCTCTCTCTCTCTCTCTCTCTCTCTCTCTCTCTCTCTCATTGTGTGGTGTGTGTGTGTGTGTGTGTATAGGGGGTCCAGGCTCATTCTTGTGCTAAAGCTTTTCTGCCACTCGTCACAGTGTGAGCCCATCCCCACTGATCCTCCTCAACAAACTCACTAACAGCTGATCAATATTACATGAGCACCACACACACACACACACACACACACACACACACACACACACACACACACACACACACACCTCTCAGCCCCTCCCTTCCTGCCCTAATAGCAGGCTTTAATGAAGACTCCAGGGGGATCTGCTACCTGTCACGCTAAATCGATCTGCCTGCTTCATGACTGACAGCTTCACCAACCTGCCCTCCACCTGCTCCTGCGTGTGGTGTGTGAAGAGAGAGAAGAGAGAGAGAGAGAGAGAGAGAGAGAGAGAGAGAGAGAGAGAGAGAGAGAGAGAGAGAGAGAGAGATTGAGACTTCTTCTAAAAGCTCACAAATATGGTATTGTAAAAGTACAACATAATAACTGTACAGGCCTATTCTATGCTAGGAACATGCTAGGCCTGGCTAACGGTGCCCAGCGCATGGTCCCATCTTCTATATAGTAACTCTCCCTCCAGCCCCTATCAGCCTCTATCATCACCGACATTCAGAAACCTGACACTTCTGCTGCTACTCACAGCTGTGTATAGTTTGTGATCGCTCCAGCAAAAAAAAAAACACCATGACATTTTATTGAGTGGGTGTGTTCAAGCATGTCTTCTTGCCAACTGTGCATATGTGCGTGCGTGCATGTATGCGTGTGTGTGTTCGCGTGTGCACGGGTAGGAAGCTTTGCTGTTGACATATAAAGACAGAGACAGAGAGATGGAGAGAGACAGAGAAAGAGCAGTCATGTCTGCGTGCATGCGTGAGCTTGAAAAGTGTGCGCGTGTGTGTGTGTGTATGCGTGCACCTTGTCTCTGAAATGTCACAGTGTGGATCGATGTGGCTTAATAAGGGCTGGAGGCCTGATCGTCTCGCTCTCATTCACGGGAATCCAGCCAAATCATCGTCCCTCTCCAATACTTATTACTTATCACCCTGTCAATGTAATGTTTGGTCTCAGAGGCACCACACAGTGCATATGCACTATGCCAGCTGATCTGGGGTCAGTACATAGGTAGGCCAGACAGACTACCACTGCAACACAATGTTCATTTGAATATAATCGAGCAGAAATGTCCCCGTATCAGCAAAATGCATGCTTAATACACACATGGGCACCGTACACACACACACACACACACACACACAACCACACACACACACACACACACACACAGGCTTCAATAAAACCCAGACGATTTCAGACAAAATAATCAGAGATCTTTTTTTTATGATGTCAAAGTGCTGAACAGAGCATCCAGTGAACCAAAGAGAGAAAGAAATCTAAAACAAAACCAAGAGACATTGAAAAACTTTTTTTTTTGTCATCTTGTTTCTCAAAAAAAAAAAAAACAATGCACAACTTGTACCACAATATTTGAAAAAAGCTATCAGATAAAAACACTTTCAAAATATTAGTTTTGTCTGTATATATATATATATATATTTTTATATATTTATATATTTATATAATTTTAACTTTTTTTCCCATCTGTCTCTATCTGTTTCTGGGCCCTGTTAGAGACGCCTGGTCATTAAATGTGTCCAAGCCCATGTGGGGCCAGCAGTCCTCGCAAAATAAATACAGGCAAGAAAGGCGAGAAAGAGAAAACCATGCATATCTTCTGGGTTTTTTTCCTTTTTGTACAAATAAAAGACATTTTTTTTGCAACAAAGTCCTCCATATTAATAAACAGCATTAACAATATAAACTTACAAAAAAATTTAGCATGAACATGGAATGTTTCATCCCTCTTTCTCTCTTTTTCTTTCTCTTTCCTCTCTCAGGGCACTCCATCGATCCCTCTTTCAGAAATCTCCCCCACCCCCCCACCTTAGCGCCTTTGTTTTGAAGTGCTTATAGTCAAAATGCTTCCTCACCTACTTGCCTTGCTATTGTTGTTTAACTTCTACCTTTCTACAGTCTAAGATCTGTGGGGTTTTTTAAACCCGTGATGTGAACATCTACAGCCAAGTGTGTGGAAGTCGCAGTCATTACAGAGTTAGTGCGCTGTCTCTTCTCCCGCTCGGTTTGAAACCTTTACCTCACAAGGCGAAATCTTAGTATTAAAATAATTTAGAGTTGAAATAGAAATGGAACACACATACACACACACACACACACACACATACCACTCTCCTTTCCTTTCATCTAATCCTGGTTGTGTTACTGTTATTGTGGTGGTTGCTTTTCAATAGCACTTAGTAAATTGCACTTGTATGCTGTTTCGGGGGTGATTCTGTGGTTAGGATTGAATGCACGCTGTGTGTCTGTGCGTCGGCTGTCCCCGACGTCTGTTGATGGGTTCTTCTGATAGCTCCCCTCGGAGACACGCTCTCGCACCCTCTGCTTTCGTGCGCTCCGAATCTGACGTGGGGTTCATTCTGTGCATGAGTAGGGAAGTGTGTGAGCGTTTGTGTGCACTTGTGTGCGCTTGTGTGTGATTACAGCTGTTGTTTTGATGAATGATACTGGAGCCATCTGACTGCTTTTAGACCTTAAATACATACTCTCTCTCTCTCTCTATCCTCCCTCTCTCTGTCTCACAGGCACACACACACACACCCAACCACACATATACATATTACATACACACACTACCTCAGAAAAAGAAAACAGTTTCCCGTGACGTGATATACTGAAGCACAGTCCTAAAGCATGGCTCCATTTTCTTTCCTATACTCTCACACACAATTTACACACACACACACACACACACCTACACTATCAGATGCAGAGTGACTAACCATGTGACCATCGAGACTCATGGAAAATCGAGTTCTGTGGGTCGCCCTCAACTCTTGAGGTCCATGTCTCCATGGTGTCTCCACGGTCTCCGTGAGCGTGTCTTTAAAAAGGTTGCAAGTGACAAAATGGCTCCTCAGTAGGGCAGCGTGTCCAGGAACCTATCGATAAGCTGGTGGGGGCGGGACCAGATCCTCCAACTTCAGGTAGAAGATCCTCTGTAGGCCTTGAGTGCGCTGAGACCTAAGCTCCGCCCTCAAACCCAGCACGGCAGCCACGGGGGGTGGAGCCTTTCCCGGCTGCGGGCCACGCCTCCGGCCCCACCGGAGCTCAGGTGTTCTCGTAGACAGCAGACCAGCTTGGACTGCAGCTCCTCCACCTTCTTGGGTTCTTTGAGGCCGGGACACTGTTCTGGGGACAGAGAACGACACTGGATGAACAACCTCAGTACGCGGCTTAGACCTCTCAGCAAAGGATGACCGTAGATCAGCTTACATCCAACACAAGGCTTGTGCGTGTGTGTGTGTGTGTGTGTGTGTGTGTGTGTGTGTGTGTGTGTGTGTGTGTGCGTGTGTGCGTGTATGATGTGTGTGACAGTAGGGACAAATGGCTGGAACTGTGACACTCCAAGTTGTTTGTCTCATCCAGCTACTGTCAACCTTCGATCACCCTCTCTCATTTCTCAGGCCTGCCCACTCCACATACTGCATCCTACACAGGGTGTGTGTGTGTGTGTGTGTGTGTGTGTGTGTGTGTGTGTGTGTGTGTGTGTGTGTGTGTGTGTGTGTGTGTGTGGTGTCAGCATGTGCATGTATGTGTCACTTGCTGTGGGTGTTGAGCAGATACATTGTCCCTCTGTTTACCTTCACTGTCTCTAGCTCTCTCACTCCTCACACTCTCTTTCACTCTTGCACACTATCGCTCACTCTCACATTCTCTCACACTCTCACTCTCTCTTTGTTTCTCTCAGTCCCTGTCTTTTTGTCTTGTTCTCATTCTCCCTCTTAGTTATCTTCTCTCTCTCCCTCCTCTCTCTCTCTCTCTCCTCTCTCTCTCTCTCTTTCTCTCCCTCCCCCCTCTCTCTCTCTCTCTCTCTTTCTTTCTCTCTCTCTCCCTCCCGCTCTCTCTCTCTCTCTCTCTCTCTCTTCTTTCTTTCTCTCCCTCCCTCTCTCTCTCTCTTTCCCTCCCTCTCTCCCTCCCTCTCTCCCTCCCTAGGGGATGATGGATGGCCCCTCCTTCACTGTGGACACATTTAGAGGGTCGATAGATTGAGTGGAAGAGTGAAGAGGGACAGGAGAGAAAGTGAGACAGACAGAGAGAATTCAGGAGAGAGAGAATAGGGGAAGAGAGGGAGAATGGGGAGAGAGAGATGAGGGGAAGAGAGGGAGAATGGGGAGAGAGAGATGAGGGGAAGAGAGAGAGAATGGGGAGAGAGAGATGAGGGGAAGAGAGGGAGAATGGGGAGAGAGAGAATAGGGGAAGAGAGGGAGAATGGGGAGAGAGAGAATAGGGGAAGAGAGGGAGAATGGGGAGAGAGAGATGAGGGGAAGAGAGGGAGAATGGGGAGAGAGAGAATAGGGGAAGAGAGGGAGAATGGGGAGAGAGAGATGAGGGGAAGAGAGGGAGAATGGGGAGAGAGAGATGAGGGGAAGAGAGGGAGAATGGGGAGAGAGAGAATAGGGGGAAGAGAGGGAGGAATGGGGAGAGAGAGATGAGGGGAAGAGAGGGAGAATGGGGAGAGAGAGATGGGGGAAGAGAGGGAGAATGGGGGGAGAGAGAATAGAGACTGAGAATGGAGAGATAGAGAGAATGGGGAGTGGAGCTTCACTGAGAAGTGTTCAGTTCCTCCCACTATAGTGCTAAGTGCTACTCCATGGAGGTCAGCATACACACACACACACACACACACACTCAAAAATGCATGTGTACACACACACACACACACACACACACACACACACACACACACACACACACACACACACCACACATCCACTCACATGTAAAAACATACACACTCCAAGCACAACCACACACAAGCACATGCACACACATGCAAATGCACTCATGACACACAGGCATAAACACACACACACACACACACACACACACACACACACACACACACACACACACACACACACACACACACACACACACACACACAGGTGTGAATCTCTTCTTAGAACCTTTGTCATTTTTTTAAATAAACTGAAGTGGCTCAACAATCTAAATGGTTACATGAATGTATATATAATGCATTAAATGAGTCAAATTTAAACAAATATGGAACTGCTACCAAAAAATTAAACTGGTTTATATAACTAAGATTATTTATAAGTTTAATAATTTATAATAGTGTTGTGGAAAGTACACTTTAATGCTCAACATTTTGGCTCAGGTATTAAAAACAACGCTAGACATACAGTATTTCCCCCTTTTCAGTGGTCAGTGTGAATACAGGTCAACATAGTGTTTCAATAATACATGTACATCACAGTTGGAGTACCTGCTGACTCTCATAATACACACACACACACACACACACATATATACAACACACATACACACTCAAACAAAAGTGCATATACGCACGCATACACACTCACACACATGCACGCGCATATACGCACACATACACACTCACATACACGCACAGTGTCCTAGTTTGTCACCCTATAATCAACAGAACCCACCTGTCCTAATGGAAAATATACAAAACCCTTTCTATATTCTGTCCTCTCTCTCTCTCTCTCTCTCTCTCTCTCTCTCTGTCTCTCACTCTCTCTATCTCTGTCTCTTTCTGTCTGTCTCTCTCTCACTCCATGATTATAAGGGGATATTTCTCTCGTTCAGGTAAACCCAATATCTAGCATCACCTGGCCCACACCTGTGATCGCCGTGACAACCAGCAGCAGCCCCACAATACCATGTGAATGAAGGAGAGTGGGGGAAGGGAAACAGACCGAGAAGGAGACAGTGTGAAAAAAGAAATATGACAATAGGACACCTGAGGGTTGTGTGTGTGTGTGTGTGTGTGTGTGTGGTGTGTGTGTGTGTGTGTGTGTGTGTGTGTGTGTGTGTGTGTGTGTGTGTGTGTCTGTGTGTGTGTGTGTCTGTGTGTGTGTGTGTGTGTGTGTGTGTGTCTGTGTGTGTGTGTGTGTCTGTGTGTGTGTGTGTGTGTGTGTGTGTGTGTCTGTGTGTGTGTGTGTGTGTGTGTGAGAGAGAGAGAGAGAGAGAGTGTGTGTGTGGTGTGAGAGAGAGAGAGAGAGAGAGAGAGAGTGTGTGTGTGTGTGTGTGTGTGTGTGTGTGTGTGTGTGTGTTACCTGTAAGGAGCACCAGGGCGGACAGGCAGGAGAAGGCAGGTAAGTCCAAGCTAAGACTCTGAAGGTGGGAACTGAAGTCTCGGATGGAGTCCAGCCATTCACCGAAGCCCCGTAAACACTGTAGCCTGTGAAGTACCAGACCAGTGCAGAACACGAACTTCTCCTCCACTAACAGAGACCTGATGGGGGTGATGGGGGTGATGGGGGGGGGGGGGGGGGGGGGGGAGCGTGAGAGAGAAAGATAATTGATCAGATACAGGTAATAAACAGTAATGTAAATAAATTGTAATGTTAATGAAGCAAGTTTTTGAACTGAACAGATAGAGAGAGACAGACAGACAGACAACAAAACCAAGACAGGCAGAGGGTCAAAGGTCAGGTTGATCAGGGACTGTTGTTATTTATGTATTCTGCTTTAAGGTGTCGTTTGATGACTGAAGTTCAGACACCAACTTTCATCTTTTAATTAATCACTGCTGTACTGTGTTCCACCCAGCAAAGCAGAGTGATATCAGCTTCCATTCCTGTGACTGTCTGTGACTCCATATTAGCATGTACATGCGCACACCACACACACCACACACACACAACACACACACACACACACACACACCACACACCTACACACACACGCACACACACCACACACACACACACACATTAACCCTCTATCATCTCTGTGCCTATAAATTGGAGAGCTGCTTGGATGCTAAAAGTCTGTATTTAAGTCATTGTGTAAGGAAACAATCACCATGGCGACAAGTGAAAGCCAGTGCAGGGAGGGGAATACACCTAATTACGCTTGAGGTCTCGCCATTTAAAAGTTTATACTGTAAAGGTCTCTCTCCTCCCTCTCTCCTCCCTCTCTCCTCTCTCACCTCCCACTCTCCTCCTCTCTCCCCTCTCTCTCTCTCTTCTCTCTCCTCCTCCTCTCTCCTCCTCTCTCTTCTCCTCCTCTCCACCTCCCACTCTCCTCCTCTCTCCCCTCTCTCTCTCTCTTCTCTCTCCTCCTCCTCTCTCCTCCTCTCTCTTCTCCTCTCTCACCTCCCACTCTGCTCCTCTCTCCCCTCTCTCTCCTGTCTCCTCTCTCCTCTTCTCTCTCTCCCTCCACCTCACCTCCAACATCTTCATCCATCTCCTCCACCATCTCTCCCACTTTCCTCCACCCTCTACTACACTACCCCCCTCTCATCCGCCTCCCTCCACCACCACTCCTCCACCTCCCCCCCTCCTCCACCTCCCCCCTCCCCTCCTCCACCTCTCCCCTCCCC
>NC_135217.1:30825231-30855231 GCF_052324685.1 Brachyhypopomus gauderio
AAAAAGGAAGCTTCCAGGTCAGATTTTAATTACAATGTGAAAAGCTCAAGCTCCATCAGGATAATTAGATAAAATTAATTTCCCGACATGCCTCGCCTGCAGGAGGGACAATTTTATTAGCGAGAGCGGCTGACAATGAGGATGAGCGCGCGGCGTGCTGAGGCCTCCCGCGAGACCGCCGCCGCGCGCGCTCAACAGCCGCCGCGCGCTCAACAGCCGCTCCGCGCGCTCAACAGCCGCCGCGCGCGCTCAACGTGTTTGTGAAACTCGCCGCTCAGCTCGTGCCACCTCGGCCTTTTTGGCGGATAGCGCTTCCGCGCGAGCCCTCTGGGGGTTGTTTTCTCCTCTGCTGGGTCCGTGCGATTATTACTGACCTTATTAAAATGAAATCAAACCTATCTGCAACTCCCACTAGAGAAAGAAAATAGAATGAAAAAAAACAGAACTTACTACAAGCGCGCAAACGAAACGATGTAAACTAAGGAGGCGCGCGCCTGTAAACTTGGTTCGGGGATAAATGCGTGGGACCCTCGAGTTCCGCGGTGATTAGGAAAACAAACAAAACTTTACGAGCGACATCTGCACCTCATTTAATCGTTCGGTAATAACACAACATACTCGTTTAATTACTGAGTAAGAAAAGCTACCAGTAAGGGGAGTAAGTTAAGGCAACAAAAAAACGTTACTTGAATGAAAGCTCGCACCTGATGCTTCGTGGTTGTACAATGTGTTCATTCTCCTTGAACCTATTTAATGTATTAATCTTCTATTCCCACCTCTATGCATGTTTAAGAAAACAAATCAGCTCGCGCGGCCACCGCCCACAGGGTATCAGTGATTCCAATTATTGTTGCGCGTGTTTCATGAGGAAACAGTAATCAACGGGTGATGAATCTCTACATTCCTATCATATCACGCGCACTGAGTCTCATATAGTGTCAAACGATTCATAAAACATCTCCCTTATTTCCCTTAAATTAACGGGATGTAACGCAAATTCCGAGCGGGTGCCTGGTTATTGACCAGTGTAATTTAATATGAAAGGCTCCCTGGCTCGAATAGACCCTAACATGCACAAACAAGCAGTTGGTCTTTAATGCAAATATCTACCAGTTAATCCAATTTACAAGCTTTCAGTCTGTATACGTGCCTAAATTAATGTCGAAATCACGTCCATTCAGTCGGATTTGATTAAGAACAGAATGAACTTGGGCGTTTCCGCTCAGAAAGTCTAGCTGACAGCCGTGAGTCAGGCATTTCGTTACATTTATAGTAACTGAACCTAACCATTTGAAACCCATCGCGCGTGCAGACATGAGCACCAGCATTTGAAGAGTCTAAACCCATATACTTTTCTGGGTGTTTGAACTATGCACGTGAGACATAAATAGACTCTCACTTTTAATGAAGAATCCTGTACACAAGACACGATTGCGGTGGTTAAAGCATCCTTTTCGTAAGTTTAAAGATGTGGACAAGAATCACCCGCCAACCATACAAAGGCCAGAAAATCTGTTACACACTTAAAACAAACACAAACAGCAAAACCCAAATCACTGTCTGGAAGTGTTTACACACACACACACACACACACACACACACACACACACACACACACACACACACACACACACACACACACACACACACACTGTGGTCCGGTGTACAGAAGTGTCTTGGGGCTGGCCTAGACAAGCGGCTGTAGATGCGTGACATGTAACATGTGCTAATGGTCCCCTCGCCCATACGGAGCCCTTAGGGACCCTCTATCCCGCTCTGTTCTATTCCTTCCCAAATCAGAGATTACCAGAACCGCCCCCCAACGTGCGCGCGCAAGGACGACACACACACACACACACACACACACACGCACACACGCACGCACGCACGCACACACACTTCCCTCTGGGTGCGTAATTAGAAATGTGTGTTTGTTCAAGAGGAGAGGTGGAACTGGGTCATCATTAATTGGTTAAGTGTGCATGCGTGTGTGCGCGCGCGTGCACACACAGACGTGTTTCAGATACTAGCCCTGAACGTTTTTTTCCGCTCGCTATCTCTGTACATATTCGTTTGTTAACACATTCAGTCCTGTGGACTAAGCAGGCATTCTGCACGTGCGTTTCGTTTTCCTTCATCGCCTTAATCCCGTCGTCACTGCACTTACGCACGAGGCAACATCCGCGCACTCACGCAGGCGCGTAATTGATCTGAAGCCTTTGAAATAAGTCGCGTTCTTTCCGCGCTTATGGGCAAGTTTTGTGAATGGACTTGTCTATCCTGCTTCTCCATTGGGTAAATATTCTGAATAAATATTCTCATGCACGGTATGCTATGACTCACTCTAAAACTACAAGCCCCAGGACAAGACCAGCTCGAAAACGAGGAGAGAGAGAGAGTTTAGAATGTAGTGATATTTCGTGCCATTACTTCACTGAACGTAGCAGTGAAAATACGGTGCATATTTATAAGTAGAGCATTTGCTGGAAAAAGTTCTTCGTGCATATTAATGGGCGCAAAACGAAAACCCACAATGAATAACCAATTAACAATGGAATAATTCGAGGGTAAATATGTATGGCCAATCCATTAAGTACAATATTTTGAGCTCTAATGTATTTAAAATACCCAGAAATATTCAGAAATATAGTATATATAAGCTTTCTTGGCTGAAAAGACATCATTAGGTATTTTAAAAGAATGTTAGTCATCTGTCAAAGGAAATGGGCGACTGTGCAAAAACATTGCATTAAAATTCACTCCCTAATGTTTGTATTATGTGTTAATGTGTTAGGGAATAATTAAATAGTTAGTCAGTGTGAGTGCAACTGTGTGTGTGTATGTGTATGTGTGTAAGCATGCTAATTGTCTGACTTGCCAACATGTGTGTGGGTGTGCATGTGTTTCAGTACTGATTGTGTCGGTCTTGCTAGGCAGGGGAGTATCTTGCTGTGATGGTTAGTAAACCTCCAGGCCCACCAACCCCAGGTTTTATTAATTACTAAATAAAAATAAATTGAGAAACTAATTGAACAGGGCAAGATGAATTATTCTGGCTCCAGACCACAGGCCAAATTCATTTATCTATGGCAAAGCCATCTCTCCTGCTTTCACTTCTGTGTTTCTCTCCTTCACACATCCCTCTCTCCCTCTGATGCCTTCCCTCTCAATCTCTTATTGTCTCTCTCTCTCTCACTCTGTCTCCCTCACTCTCCGTGTCTCTCCCCCTCTCTATCTCTCCCTCTCTGTCTCCATCTCTCTCTGTCTCCCTCTCTCTCACTCTGTCTCCCTCACTCTCCATGTCTCTCTCCCTTTCTCTCCCTCTCTCCCTCTGTGCTCCTCTCTCTCTGTTTCTCTTTCTCTCTCTCTCTCTCTCTCTCTCTCTCTCTCTCTCTGTTTGTCTGTCTCCCTCTCTCACCCTCTCACTGTCTTTGTTAACTCACAGCTGTTTAAAAGCAGGAAAGAAGCAATCCCATAAATGAGAACTAGAATGAATTTGTTATTCTCATCCGCTTTTATTGTCTAATGTAATTTTCCTCTAGGAGAAGTTAGTTTTTATTTTCTATGGTTGTTTTTGTCTCTAGTTAAGGCTCTTTAACATTTTACCTTGGCCTACCAAAGTAAAATGTTAAAGAGCCTGTGTGTGTGTGTGTGTGTGTGTGTGTGTGTGTGTGTGTGTGTGTGTGTGCACTGTTGGCCATAGCTCTAGGCTGCTGTATTTTAAGTGTGCGCCACTGTCACACCTCTCACTGGTCGCCGGGGGAGACGACCCTCACAGGCGCCGTGGCAACCGCCGGTCAGACGATTTGTGAGAGCACTCAGGGCGACACACACATACTCACTCTCTCTCTCTCTTTCTCTCTCTCTCTCTCTCTCTCTCTCTCTCTCTCTCTCTCTCTCTTTCTCTCTCTCTCTCTCTTCTAGAAGCAGTGCTTTTTAGGAAAATGCTGAGCAAAGCTATGTCCTGGTTTCATATCAGATATAACGGCATGGATATTTCCAATACGAGCTACAGTGTTTCCTAAGGAAACTGTTATATAACATTATCCACTTCTAAGCTTGAACAGTACCATATGAATTCTTAAAAAGGGTTGCACTTGTAAATTTGGAGAGATCATTTTGCATGTTACCTCAAATACACACACACCCACACACACAAACACACACACACGCACACAGACACACACACACACACACACACACACACACACACACACACACACACACACACACAAACACACACACACACCCACACACACACACGCACAATCTCAGAGCCCTTTTCAGCACAACCTTCTTTTAACATGGTACGCTGCAGCCTTGGTTAAAAAGCATGCCGAGTGTGTAATGGTAGCGTGTTAACCCTGAGCGCCACGCTCCAGAGAAAGGGAAGAGAGGGGAGAGAGGGGGCCGGCCCGGCCCGGCCCAGCCCACGGCCTCTTCTGCCAAGAGCTGCATTCACACTACGCACACCACTAATCAGCACTAATGAATACACAATTAACAATGCCTACCATGGTGGCTACACCACAGGAAAACCAAACTACACCACGCTGCTACATACACAACACACACACACACAGAGTCTCACACACTCAAGGCACGCGACAACACAGTGCATCACCGCTACAACTAACTGTGTATTTCATACAATGCAGAAAAACAGATAAACACACATGTGCAATAAAACACTGGAGCAACACAACCAGAAGCCTGAAGAACAATGTGTGTAGAGCTGCTAATCTGAACCGTGTGTCTAGAGCTGCTAATCTGAACCGTGTGTCTAGAGCTGCTAATCTGAACTGTGTGTGCAGAGCTGCTCATCTGAACCGTGTGTCTAAAGATGCTAATCTGAACTGTGTGTGCAGAGCTGCTCATCTGAACTGTGTGTGTAGAGCTGCTAATCTGAACCGTGTGTCTAGAGCTGCTAATCTGAACTGTGTGTGCAGAGCTGCTCATCTGAACCGTGTGTTTAGAGCTGCTAATCTGAACCGTGTGTCTAGAGCTGCTAATCTGAACTGTGTGTGTAGAGCTGCTAATCTGAACTGTGTGTGTCTAGAGCTGCTAATCTGAACCGTGTGTGTAGAGCTGCTCATCTGAACCGTGTTTTTAGAGCTGATCATCTGAACTGTGTGTAGAGCTGCTCATCGGAACCATATTTATTGACTTATTTAAAACACCATTGCTCCAGTGCTGGGTTTTATTGAATTCAGTGCTGATCTAAAGGTTTGTCCAATTCTGGTTGATGCGGTGCAGGTGTGTGTCGGGCTGGTTCTGGGGCTGCGTGTGAAGCTCGTACCTTAAAGAAGCCTTTGCAGCCCTCGCAGGTTCGAACCCCGTAGTGCTGGCATGCAGCGTTGTCCCCGCACACGGCACAGGTGCCCTCCCCAGAGCTGGCACGGCTGGGAGGTGACGGGAGACCCTCGGCCATCAGGGAGGTCGGACACGTCCCCATGCTCAGCGAGCGGAAGGCCACGGCGCCCGCTTTACCTACGCTGAGCGGGTACATGTGGGCGTGTGCGTCCAGGCTGGGGGGCGCGTGCGAGGAAGAGGAGGAGGACGAAGGCGAACGCTCGGGGCGGAGCGGCAGGCCCAGGGGTGGCTCGTATCCGGTGGAGGAGGGGGGTGGCGTCTGCTCGTAGAAATGGGGGAAGCGGGGACCCTTCAGGGCACCCTCCATGAGACAGGGCTGGGGCACGGAGGGCAGGCCGCCATGGGACTCGTCCCACAGGAAGGAGCCCCCAGGCGGGCCGGAGTGCAGTGGCGTGGGGGGTGTGGATGGAGGGGACTGCTTAAAGTACATGGTGCCGGAGGCCATGGTGTCGTCTGACATGGGCATGGGTGGGTAGCTCTCCTCCTCCTTCTTGATGACGGGCCTCTGTGGTGGCAGCTGGTAGAGGCACGAGGGCTTGGGCTCGAAGCCGCCCTCGACGAACACATTGAAGCTGGGCAGGGAGGTGGTGGCGGCCGCCGAGATCTCCCCTCCACCTATCTCGCACTTGGCGTAGTCCGTCGCCATGAGGTCAGCGCTGTAGTCGCCGTGGTAACCGAAGGACTGAGTTGAGTAGCTGGACCCGGGGTGTGCAGGGCCATACTGGGCCTGAACGCACGGCATGTCTAGAGAGAGACAGAAGGAGAGAGGGAGAGAAAAACAGAGGGAGAGAGAGGGAGGGAGAGATGGAGAGAGAAAGATGAATAGAAATAAAAGTGTATTCAATGATAGTACATAGTTGTGTTTAATTTTACAATTAACGTTAAGTCATGAAGAACACTGTGTATCACAGGTTTGAGGTTGACTCAGTTAGTAGAGTTAGTATAGATACAGTACACATTTTCCTGAAAACACAGGTTAGTGTGACACATACACACCCTGCAGTCAGAAATGGAGCATTAAGGTTGAAGAGCATCATGTTATGGTTAATTTGTTTACATCTGTATTGGGTGAACCTTATGTAGGAGTTATAGCTGTTTTCATACAGTCTCTTGATTCAAGAGAGGTCAAGGACTGCTCAAGAGCGTCTTGGCTAGATTTGTGTCATTAGTTAATTCACTACAGACCTAACGGACGTTCCAGAGCTAACTCTAGATGTGGTATAGTAATAACAGGTGTTCTAGAAACATCTTTAGGTGTAGCACAGTAGCAATCAAAGGTCTAACTAAGGTCAACCAAAGTTCATTCTAGATGTGGTACAGAGCTAACCAAAGATTCAGAATGAACTCTGGATGTGACATTGGACTCTGCAGTGTGTCAAGAATGTCTCTCAACATGAGTATTAAAGAGGTGTCAAGGTCTGTAAGCCCATCACATGAAGGACAGGATGGACAATCAGGTGAGACATAGTCAAAGCAGTAGGTGAATGGAGAACATTGATTTGGTACACTGCTGAGAATCACAAACACACTTGTGAGCCTCTCTGGAGCAAACTGCCCACAGACCATGAAATATAAAGAAGAGTTGGTAAATGGATGGAGAACACCATCCAGGAGGACCAGGAGCAGACATGTTGAAGAACACATCCACGTGAAGGTCTCGCACAAGAAGAAAATGGAGTTTGGTGGCCTGGGCCTGTGTGGTGGCCAGAAGAACTGGCCATGATCCAGCCCCAAGAACAGCAGCCAGGTTCATTATGACTCAGCTAGACGCCTCTGACCGCCAGACGCTCAAACGTCTCCTGGCAGCAGGAGACTGGCGGGGGGCATGGTGCAAGCTCCTGGACTGTCAGACCAAGTCTGGACTCCAAGTCCTGAACCTCCATTTCACACATTGAGAAGACCAATGGCAAAAAAGCACACTCAACAGGCCCTGCATGTCCAGAGGAACATCTCTGGTATCTTCACATGTCCAGAGGAACACCTCTGGTGTCTTCGCATGTCCAGAGGAACACCACTGTCTTGTGATGTCTGTTACTGATACTGAGAACATATAACCAAAGTACTAGACCAAATAATTTTATGTAAAATTATGTTCGTTTATCCAATTATTTATATTCCCCTCAAATGGGTGAGAGGATATGTTTTAAAAGGAAGCACTGTGTTTCACCCAATATAGATAAAGAATTAATTCAAAAGCATCTCTATAGATAAGCATCTTTATAGATAAAGAATGCTTTTGAATTAAAGTTTATATTCTGTCTTTTCTTAACATTGCCATTGTCTCATTTAAAATGAAGCAAACTATACTGAATCAAAGAACAAACATTGTGTCACTTCCCAACTCCTTAGGGACAGAGTCTGGTGTGAAAAAACACTATACTCAACACTACACACACACACACACACACACACACACACACACACACACACACAAACATATATACTAAACATACATATACACATGCACACACATGCACATAAAAGACAGAGAGACAGACAGACAGACACACACACACACACACACACAAACAGACACACACATAGACACACACACACACACACACACACATCTACTCTAGCCCATATTATACCATTCATAGTATAGGCGTAAATTTTTTTACACTTACATCAAACATGTGCGATATAAGATATATATACGATATAAAATGCCTGTTTCTTGTATTCCGCATATCTGCCCATTGACAATACTGGCCCATCTTTCACTTTAACTGCTTACACATGTGCACACTGTCTAATTTAACACCTGCAAAAATGCATTTTAAAACATAACTTCTAATATCAACCTATCTTCAAGGTTGATATTATCAACCATAGTAAAGGCCCTTTGTTTTTATACAGAATTTTTCTGTTTCAGATCTGGTGTGTGCTTGAGGAAACCCAGCACACCGGCGCGTACTACAAGGTTACATAACCTACAACTGCTTCTTGGCACAGCCGTTATAGTACCTATGTGCATAACCTATCTCTGAGCGCGTACGTGTACGTGCGTGCGCGCGTACGTTCCTGTGTAAGCGCCTACCTGTCTGTTTCTCTTAGGTGGGAAGAGTACACAAACCGGACGTCCCATTGACGCTACGCTCACGTTAATGTCGTCTGGCAACTTCGTAAGAGCTGCGCCTCCCATACGTCATGACTGTTATTCAAATCAGGTGACGTGTCAATCTTAAACGTCTCTTTACTTTACTCCGACTGTGAAACACGTGGTCAGACCTGTTTGTTATAAGACTTTGTAATAGTTACTTACATAATAAAGACTCAACATTTGATAAGATAACGCTTTTATTATTACTTTTATCATACGCTGCTTATTTCTGATTATTATGTTTTTGAAACGCATGTTGTTATTTGCTATGCATTTGTGTAACGCGGAAAATTAAGTAGAAATCTAGAATATTTAATAAATAAATATTTAAATTAAACTCAATTAAATGCATTAGAATGTTTAAATTTAGTAACAGGGAGATTGAAGGGAAAAATGTTAAGATTATTGAATGCAAGTGTCAAAGTGAGTTTACTGTAAAATAATGTCAAACATTGCGCTCGGGCGACTAGGGGTGCAAGACCCCTTTATCATGGATACAGAAGGAGCTCTGAGGTCATTAGTGGAGGATTCCAAATACGACTCAAACTTTCTTTTTGCACCCCCATTGATGATCTTTTTCTTTCTCGTTCCCTCTTCTGTGTGTGTGTGTGTGTGTGTGTGTGTGTGTGTGTGTGTGTGTGTGTGTGTGTGTGTGTGTGTGTGTGTGTGTGTGTGTGCATATTTCTTTGCATGCGTTTATTTAATTTAATAGTGTCCGCGTCAATTCAACTAAGGAGATTTTACTCTGCACGTGATTGAGCGCATCCCGAATTCTGCTCGACTCGGTCTCTTTATTGTTTCAAAACCAAATCAAAAATGATGCACAAGAATAATCTAACTACTCCAGATGCATCGAATTCATTCATTCTTTTCTCCTCTATTGCTTGCAAAACCAAGAAGCACGTTTCCTTTAGTCCAGTACACACATTTGCCATATACAGACACCCATAAAACCGTGGAATACCTTTGGAATGTCTGTTAAAAACTGTAATTTATGCAAGAAACAGCGATTTCATTAAAATTGTGAGAAAAGTTGACTTTTTTTTCTTTACCACTGTAAATCATATTACCCCTGCAAACGTCACCGGTTTTACCCCCTTTTCTCTCACGTACAAATGACTGAAAAAACGATTACAATCAAACTCACAGTCGCAGCAGACATTTAAATCCACATCAACACAGAGTCAAAACGGGAACGCAGCTCAAACTCAAACACACATCAGGCCAGCGTGTGTGTAAGTGTGTGAGTGGCTGCGCGTGTGTGTAAGTGTGTGTGTGTTTGTGTGTGTATGAAAAAGACAGCCCCAGAAAGTGAGACACACAGGCGTATTAAAGGTGGCTTAAAGGCACGAGAGTTTCTAACCTCGAGGAGTGCATTTTAGATGGACAAAATGCAGCTGTTCCACTAAGTGTGATCGCCTGTTCATTGTCAGAGTGCCATAGATCTAACAAACAAAAGATCAACGACATGTAGGAATAAATACACACAGGCACACAAATATGAGAGTCTAATATGAAATGTTGATGAAGAAAAGGGTCAGTGGAATACATAGGCCACAAAAACACAGGCGCAAAGCACATTGTTTCCAAGCACCAGAGAGTATAAAACATCAAATTATTTTAAAATAGTTTGAAACAGTGAGGGCAGCCGCAGCGTTGGGCATCGTTTGATATCATCACAGGAGGAAGCTTACGCTAACTCCATCAATTTACACCTTTTTTTTCAAGCCTCGTGTAGCCACAATCCCAGCGCTGCGCCACCGACCCACGTGACTGCCTGCGCTGTTTGTGTGTTTGTTTTTACTATTTTCCGCTCCCCAAGAATAATAATAATAACAACAAAAGAAAGTGTAAGGATATCAGCAAAAAGTCAGATTGGTATCAGAACAAAGCAGGGTCTGCTAAGTTCTATTCCTGCACAATTACGCACACAACCACAACTTCTCGAAAGACTCTTAATATTAAGTTTTCCGTTGTATGCTCAACCGAATCAACATAATTTTTCTGACAGTAAACTTGTACCCAGAAATGCTGTGTTTTATTGAGCAGACTTATTTTATACGGTATGAGAAAACTGAATATGCTGCTCTCAAGATTATCTCAAAAAGCATTTAGTCCTAATAGTCCTGTGAGCCCAACATTCCAAAAGTAAAAGAAAATATATTATCGTTGAAAGCATGAATTATTATTCGCACCGATTTACAATCAACCGGTAAATTAAAACTTCTATTAGGCCTACAAAATAAAGCGAGTAATAAACGGACGGGTGGCAGAATAGCGAAAGATCTGTCTCTCAATTCAGTTCAAAAGTACATTTTCAAAGCGAAGATACTTTAAAGGCTGGCGGTACCTGGTTGACCTTTTGCTCGGTGAATCGTGGTGGGTTTCCCGGTTGGAGGAGGCGCACGGCGGGGGGTTGGGGCTGTGGAGGGATCCGGTAGCCGGGGTTCAGGACTCGGCTGCAGGCGCTCTTCCGAACCTGGGTCTGGAGAAGGAGCAGAGTACATTATGACATAAAATATACATACACAACACACACATACACAACACACCACAAGGCAACTCGATGGCTATTTTTTCTTCACAGGATAATGAAATTATGACGGTTATCAATCTATCAATGAAAGCATAAAAACATATAAGGGACGAAACTATTACTGCCACAAGCTACGATTTATATCCAGGTATGACTACCCAAAAACCCACAAAAGCCAAGCCAAGAACAGCTGTGTAAAACTATCAAAGTGTTGCGCGCGTCCAGAACTACTGAAATTAATGTTACATTATGAATATATATAAACACCAGAAACAGGAATAAGAAAAGAATGAGCTCAGATATACAGGGACGCTCAGCTTCCGAATATCCCTACGTATGTTTCGCAGGTATTTTCTTGTGTACACTTTAAATTACTTAATAAAACAATAATGACCGAAGTCATTAACAACAAATACAAAAGAAAAGGTTAAGTATAAATGTCACACCCGGAGAAATCCTGCATCCAGGCGATTTACAAAAACCATACAAAGCAAAACCCGTAAAGGTGCACGAGAGTTAAATGTCTGCATGCTCGTCAACTTTACAAAGAACATTACGCCCAAAACGATCCAGTATTACGCTTCAAATACAACAGCCGAAGAAATAATCCACTATTTCCACAAGATTCGGAGATCTGGATTAGGACAAAGTGCGCTTTGGCAATAAGGATCTGGAGTTGCCTGGTATTTAGTGATGTTACAGCAGATAAATGACGATCCCCATCTGGTCTAAATAGCAAACACTTACATTATTCACCTGAACACTCACCAATTCCTTCACTTTCCGCGTCCTCGGTCGACTAAAGCTGTGCGCGCCATGGTGGAGTATTATAAGGCGACTAGCGCCCCCTCCCTGACAGAAGCTTGTTCTTAGCTCGCCTACTACCAGCAACACTGGTGCACACATGTATCCTAATACTGTTTTCAACGTACCTGTTTCCTTAAGGTAAAACTCATTAAACTTGAACTTTTCTGAGCATTACAAAATTATTTGTCCAGTTAACGGACTCGATCAGTACTATAATCACAACGGAGGCAGTGGTGAACGTTTCTTGAAAATGAGGAGAATTTATTTTATTGGGTTCACTTGGGCCAGAGCACAAAAAATAATGACTCCTCCCCACCCTAGACACCCCCCACCACACACACACACACACACACACACACACACACACAAGCAGATCAGAATGTTTGCGTTTGAGTAATAAGTTTTAATCATTCGTGTATGCGTGTGTGTGGAAAGAGTGTGTGCGGCCGTGTCTGTGCCTGGAGCCCCAGGTCCACTTGCGCCCCGGTAACCTAGAGAACCGCGAGAGAGCCCTTAAGCACGCGCTGGGTGAGAGGCGCTGGGCTCCTCGTTCAATAAGCACGCCAGCTTCCCAGCAAACACACGAAAGGGGGGGAGAGGGTTGAAAAAAGAATGAAAAAAAACCCTCCAAGTACAGTAAATTAGCTGGGTGAACTGGACCCATTGGAACAGTCGGCAAGCTACATGGGAAAATTTTAGATTTTGTTCTTTCTAGTAGTTTTTAGATGTATCCCCAAACGCGTTAGTACCTGCTGAGATCATGCTGAATACAACTTTTATATTGCAGCGTCTCCTGGAAGACCCACTGCGCGTTACGCACTGATGTTGAGTGAGGGGTTCACGCCATATAATTCAGGCTGTGGAGATTCCAGCCCAGTCCGTCTCGGCCTTTGAGTGTCTGTGTGTATGTAGATGCAAAGTTCATTGTCAGTCGCCTACTATAGTAACTCTTATTCATGAGAGTCCCTGGGTTACAGTTTCTAAAGTTCTGCATAGTAGCCTATGCTTACGCAATATCGACAGGTCATACGAGCGCACCAACATCATCACTCCTCTCTCACTAAACTCAGTGTCATCGAGCTCGTGTTTAGCTCAGAAAAAATGCTATAAAACAGACGGAAAAAAATTAAGAAGATACAAAACTTCACTAAGACTGACTGATGTCCTTCTGGGCAGTATGTTTTTGGTAGGTGTGCGAATCTTCTCATTGAGTGTTTGTGCGCGCCCACTTTGATCGGCTTTGAGCAGAACAAACGGAGCGCGTAGTATCATCTCATTCAGCTGTGGCAAGCGAAAACACTTGAAAATACGGTTACGGCACAAGACCAAATAAACAAACAAGCAAATAAACAAGCAAACAAACAAGCAGATTCACTTAGCACGCTGAACCGGCTTTTAAAAACTAGAGTGGCGAAGCCGAGCGTGTTCCGTCCGCCCATGTGAGCAGGCGCATCTCACAAGCTTTGCGCCGTCCCCGCTGCATCCCTCCCCGGGTTCACTGGGTTAAGGAAAGCGGCATCCCATTTCCATGACAACCAGTAAGAATATGATACCTTTCGCAAATTAAATTCATATTCACACCTGTTCGTCTGCCGGGAAGACACACCACGGTTCGGTCGTTTTTCTCCTGTGCGACTCAAACGATCAACAGGTCCCCATATTAAGATAGACTTAAAGTTTTTTAAGCTATGGCAGAGATATTAAACGTATAGAGATGCGTGAACATGTTTGTACACCACTCCGAGTGTACGGACATGCTTAGTCAGTTTTGTGTAAAAGTAAAAACAAATTAGTAAAAAAAGAAAGATATCCACTTACTTGTTTGCTGTAGCGGTTCCGTCTTTACATATGTTTTTACACTCCTAATAATTCCCTGTGCATGTTCAAGACAATTTTGCAAAAATAGAAACTGACCGATGAATGAAGAAGATCTTATAGTCGAAAAAGATGATGTTCTTCCTTCAAAAATAATTTTTCTGTCTTTTTGTCTTTTCTTTTAAATAAGAGTGAAAAGTACTCCGTGGTCTGGTCGGCTCCTCTGTAACCGGTTCGGTATTAGAACAGACGAGATGCGCTGAGCTGAAGTTGCAGTGTGCGTTTGTTTATGTGTCGCGCTGAGAGAGAGAAAGTCTAATAGCACATTTATGTGTGTCTGCCTTCTACATAGCGAGCCTGGTATGCGCTACGTCAATGTGACGCCATGGGAGAGGTGACGTCGCGCTTGCACTGTAGCGCACCCCCGGTCAGCTCACTGGTACAGTATACACACATACTCCATGCCAGCGAGGGAGAGAGAGAGAGAGAGAGAGAGAGAGAGAGAGAGAGAGAGAGAGAGAGAGAGAGAGAGAGAGCGTGTGAGTTGGTTTTGTGATCCAACGACGACGGTTTCCTGAAATGGCACAGCAAAGCGTGTGATTAAAAAATGTCTTCGCATTGCACATTTCCACTGTAGGTCGACTTCAGAGTGCGTGCCAAATAAAAATAACAGTCACAAATACATTGCTACATCAATATAAGCTACTACGTACTATAATACTAGCTACAACAATCTAATATATCAAATACAATATATGCTTTTATTTTGATAGTCCAAGACAAGCTGATAGATCAGATCTTCTGAAGGATGTTGCTACTGCAATAAAGTGTGACTACAAAAGTATTTTAGTTTTAAAAATTATAAATATATCAAACCAATTTACACTGATTTGGAACTCATACATAACGGAGCTACACCACCAACGCAAAAACGTCTAGTGGGATACCGAATGCACGTAAACGTCACACAAAGGTGCAGAAAATGCTTATTTTGGCAGTTGAAGTGTAGGCTGCTGCACACACACACAAGCCTATTGCAGTCTAATAGCACCTATTAAAAGGTTAAGGATTGCTTGTCATTTGAAGATACCGAAATATCTTTGTAATATATAACTTTGTAATATAACAGCTTTTATAGTATTTAATTTTAGATCTTCATTTAAAATAACATCTAATTTTCTTAAAATCTTATGTCAGGAATCAAATTTAGAATGTTTAATCTGTATCAAATGTAACTTTAAATCTAACTAAACTGAGTTTTGAATAAGGATCGCGGCGTGCGCACTAAGTAAGTAATTAAATATACAAAGCATTACCCAACTCCCAGTAAATCAACGATAGCCAATCACAAGACACGTAATTTCTTGGCCACGTTCTCACTCTGGCCAATGATCAGCCCCTGGAGGCGGGGCGAGGGCTTGACGCACTGAGGCGCGTGATTGACGCAAGCGATGTTACTAAATTTAGCAGCGGGCGGCCCGGCGGTGTGAGATAGCAGATCCTTCATTCATTGTACCGGGGCGGGTCCGTTTATTTTAGAAATTTGATTGTGTTCCAGCCAATCCAAATATAGTCGTAGACAGGTATTTTTAGCGGAAGCGTGTCCCCATTTCTTTTTGCCAGGGAACAACCTCATGATATCCCCGTACTGTAATGGGAGACTGTAGAATAACCAACTTACTCCACCATCTAGCCCAGCACGTTGAAATTGGGCAACAAATGCTTTTAGGATTTTAGTGAATTGATCGTATTTCGAAAGCTGCGTTACTTTGTTGCTTGGCTTCACGAGTATGCTACATGAGACGATATATGTTTTAGTAAAAAGATCGTTATTCAGAACGAAGAGAAGCGAACGCGGAGTCCAGTACCGAGGAGCATTATGCCTGTTCAGGTATTATTTGCTTAAAACTTAAAGGTTCACTAAAGTACCGAGAGCGCTAGTAGATTAACTAATCTCGCTTTTAGGCGAGCAGTTACACGACAAAACCACGTAATTACCGTGCCTAATTATGAAACAATTATAGTAATAAACATAAATCAAACGTTTGCCAAACATAATTCGACATCTCAGCAGGAAAAAAAAGGTCAGGTTAAAGTCTTCAAGAAGGCTCGAAATAAGTCTTAAAAGTCTTTATTATTGTAAATTTAAAATTAAATAATGAATTAAATAAAATTAAATAAATTTATTATTTATTATTGTATATGTCCATTTGTCATAATTCCTCCTGTAGCAGGACACTTCGGGCTGTGTGGTGAGGCGGAGGGGAAAGTTCTCCCGTGTCGTCACACCTCACGGCTGCGCGTGGAAAGGTTGCGCGCGCAGAGGAAACGCGCGCGCTCCTCTGTTGTAAGCTGCGGCTGGGTCACCGTCACGGGGATTCCCCTCTCCGTGACATCCCTCGTCCCTCCTGACGACGCTCTCCATGCTGCGGGAGGGGTGGGGGGTTAGTCGCGTGGAGGTTGAGCTGTAAGCCTTGAAACTTTGGATGCCGATTTGATTTACATGAACATGGAATGAGCAGAAGTTAAAAATAATCAGATGTTCAGGTCTCAGTGGAAAGTGCCCTGTGATCCCCTATGCTGTGGAGACATTCTAACATCCTATAAGCTGGCTAATTATACCAAATATAAGCATAACCCTTTCAAATTATTTTGTAAATGACATGATAAGTTGTTTCTATAGATAAATACTTACTTGGTTTTGAAAGCCATTCTAATGTCCTCTCTATTTAACTACTTTCATAATCTGTTAAATGCATTAATAAGAACATAATGGTTGTATGATTGTTAATGCATGTGTGAAAGGATCATAGCTTAGAAGACTGGCCAGACAAGATGAACTACAACTCCCACGTGTCCCAGCAATTGCAGTCCTGTGTATGTCTATATAATGGATGTGATGGATGTGTGAGTGACATATATCTGAATGGCTTTTCTTGCGCTGATTCATTGTGTGGGTTAATAATGAACACACGATACCCGTGTTCACGAAATGTTGCAACATCAGCGCAAGCCAGAGGTGATGAAACTCACATGCAGCACGAACCTTGAGTTCAGCTTTTCTGGATAATGGTGCGATAGTGGGTCTGGGGCATGTGGTCCCGCAGGACAGAGCCAAGACACGTCGAGACGTGTGCTGATGTCTGTGCTAATGCAGAAATGTCCCACTCATTCTCGGTGAAACTTTCACTCATTCGCTGTGACATTTTTTTCGTATTTATTTGATAAATGCTAATGCTGGGGCCAGTGTATCCAGGAGATCTTACGATCTACCTTCTGCCTTTCCCCTTTAGCTAAGCTGTTGTTGCCGGACACTATTAATCATATATGACCATCCAGTGCATTGTGAACAGAGAGAACCACCTCCATGTTTCTTTACTCTGCTGAGCTGTACAACAGCACCTCTCGTCAGTTCTGGCCTTACACAAACTGGAAACCCGACCTGAGTGGACCCTCACACTCTGGTGATGAGGTTGCAGCATGTGCCTGGATATTCCTACCAGCTCCACGGCCTCTCCTGCTGTAATCCCGCTACACTACATTACATCTTTCCTGCGCTTACTCTGACTACAACTGCTCGGTGGATTTCACCAGATAATCGGAATACCTCAGATAAAATACTTGCTAGATGTTTTGTTAAAGCTAATAAGTGGCTAATAAACAGCAGCTAATAAGCTACTGTTATAGTAAGTTAAAGTTTAAAGTAAAAAACAACGTCTGGTTTCAACCAGAGGAGGATGGTTCCCCTTCTGTCCTGGGTCCTCTCAAGGTTTCTTCCTCTTGCTCTCAGGGAGTTTTCCATTGTCACTGTTGCACTGGTTTGATAACTAGGGGCCTGCACCCAGATTCTCTGTATATGCGATTTTTTCTCTGTGACAACACGTAAATAAATTTGATTTGAATTGAATTGGACAATGCCATTAATTATAAAGTAAAGATTATCAGTGAGTTGGTCCATGTGGTTGCACAGTATATAATAGTATTGCTACACTGTAAAATTTGTTATGTAAGGTAAAGCAAAATATGTGAAAAAGTTATTGTTAAACTCAAACAATAGCATCTTAGATACACTTAGATGACAAGGCTCTCAGTATGAGTGGAGAACTACTGGTTTTGCAGCCTGGTTTTTGTTATAAAATACTGGACCTGTGACTTATTAGTCATGTGACTAACAAGAACAGAATAAAACTTTTACAAAAACGTTTTTCTTTTTTAAATGTATTCCAGTTTGACTCCAGTGCACCATTCAAAACACAGATGACAGATGAACCTGTCTGAACATGACTTACTGCATCAAGAACCAGTCAGTGGTACCCGTAAAATAGAAAGTTCCGACTGGCCCGTTGCGGGGGGGAAGATGTCCGGCCATCGTCAGCTGTGGGTTTGAGCGTCTGCGCTTCTCCCGAGACGCAGTCGCTGTGTGGAGGAGTTAGTGGTGTGCGACCCAGATATTAAAACTGCTGTCACAGTAAGTAGTCATAGGTCAACTGTGTGATAGTTACACTTAAGTTATTATGACTCATCAGCTGGGTACAAAGAACACATGGGTAAAAATAAAAGAAGATATAAATAATGAAACAATAATAACAGCAAATCTGAACCGTATACAGGATAATGGGGCAGACTGCATAGTGGTGAGACTGTTTCAGGCCCTAAAATGAACTAGTTCAAGAAGCCTCTGTCTCCCACGGAGACTGAGTAAGAAAGCAATTAAATACAGTTGAAAAAAACGAGGCAAGAACTAGTATAAGCAAATTGAATTCCTTCTTCTTGCTGAAAAAGATGAATTCAGGAAGTAAATATAAAAGAGCTGCAGTCAGTTCACATTCAAATCAATGGCTCTTATTTTCAGAGCTTGGGTGTGAATCTGAAACTGTACATGTATGTTTGAGTTATGTAGCCTCTTTATGACCTGGTGTAGCGAGAACTGCTTCATTGTTTGAACTCACAGATTGGGATGTTTCTGCCGTCCGTGGACGGATGCTGAGGCCAGCTATCAACGGGCCAATCACATGCGAGCGGTTCCCGGTGGGAGGAGCCGAGGTGTTGCCATGTGAGGACACTGAAAATGTGAGGATTCTCCGACTCTTTTTTGACCTCCTGTGACTGGCATGATTCAGTGAATCAGATCGTGACATTTAGGGGCTCGGGTAATGTACACACACACATACACACTCACGCGAAAGGGATGGGCCATTGCTCATCGTTTAGAAACATTAAAAAAGGTTATGTGGGTGTTTTAGTGGGGAGACTGCACATATGTACACAAACGTGTACACACACACACACACACACACACACACACACACACACACACAGTGTAGGTTTTAACGCCCTAACTGTTACTGTCATTGTTGGTTTCTCATGAGCGTGCAGAGGCAGGTTACACCTGTTTGGCAGTTCTCTAGAAGTAATCTCTCACCAGACTGCATGCCAGCTCACACCTCATGCCCACTTCACCAAGAGAGACCCAGGTCTGGACGGACAGACGCGCGAGGAGATGAAACACACCAGTTCTAGTGTTACATATTCTCACTTTCATTTTACATGGTTGTGACAAAGAAGGACGTAATTCATAACACGCATAGACTCATAACACGTGCAGACGCCGGCAACTTAGAGGTGTGCTGACCACTGAACACACACTGACACTCATAAGGAGAAGAGCCCCCCGCCCCCACAAACATTTACTGATGACTCAACAGATAATTATGCTGATGACAGATGTATTCCCCAGAGTTTACCACTCACACAGCCACCCACCTCCTCACACAGATCCTCAGATTCCTCATCAAAAGGTCACTCTCACGACAGAACCATTCTGTTGCACAAAACCTCATGCACATCTAAACTCAAAGGTGCGGGTGAATTCATTCTAGCTGATTCGATGTGACTAATTCTGATTTCAGATCACCATTTTCATATATATAATATATATATATATTTTGGAGACGTGCATGTCCACGCCTTTGAAGATCTTACAATCGGTGTTTGTTTCCTGAATCACGCCCTTTTTTCCTGCAGCAGTTTGCCTTTTGATTCAGGGGCGCTGTAAGACGTCTGTCAGCGGGTTTAGACGCCGTGGTCGACACATTCGCCTGGTGGGCGTGGATGGTGTTGGGAGGCTGCTCTCCTGAAGGCCTGAAGCACTCCAGCACCGAATAGCTTCACACACTACCTGGAAGGCACGTTTAGCTTTCTTCTGCCTTTCAGGCATTGGCTCCATGTATTCATCCAATGGGCCCTCAGAGCTTTCTGAAAGCACTGCTAATAAAATAATTAACAAATTAGCGGACGTAATTGCAACTTCACAGAGGAGCGTGTTTGTGTCGTGTGTTCATGCACTAATCATAGGCAGGCATGCACATTCCTAGTGGTACAGCATCGGTGTGTCTGTGTTAAGAGAGCAGTGTGACACTTCAGAGGAATTAATGACAGTAACTGTCCCATAACCAGCACCGTTACACAACACCTGGAAAAACCCTAGGACATGCTGAAACGTGGGGAAAAGTGTCACAACCTTCTAGCAGGGGGCTGTGCGTTGGGATGTAGCTTAAACATATTTATATTCTCTTCTGTAGTTGATGTGATGTGAGGATTTTGGTCCATGCAGAAATGAATTTTATTGCAATTTATTGAAATTCACAGCAGAATAGAAATGGCATGACAGTGCAGAGTGTTTTTAATATATGTATCAGCAGGTCATGCCAGGCTTGGTGGTAATAATTCTGAAATCTCGTTTTGTAAGGATTTTGAAACAGGACGCCAATAATGTTGTCATGTTTTAGTGTTTTTTTTGATGAGTTTAACATCGTTTGAGTCATCATTTGAGTGTTGTGCACATTCTCCGTTTATGAGGACAAATGTGCATGAGGAAACATGCATGACTGTGTGTTTGCGTGTGTGTGTGTGTGTGTGTGTGTGTGTGTGTGTGTGTGTGTGTGTGTGTGTGTGTGTGTGTGTGTGCGCGCGTGTGCGCTCATTCTCCCAGGATGTGATTCACAGGCGCTGAACAGTGAGTAGCATGCCATATCTCTTATGTAAATGTTTGGACAGAGAGCTTCTTTTGGGGAATAAATAATGTCATTAAGTATCTCTCGGGCATCAGGCTCCATGTTGTGTGTGTGCTGTCAGGCCCCTCCCCCACCCGGCTGCTCCCTCTCTTCTATTCCCAAGGCTCCGAAGTTAGCAACCAGGAATCGCTAGCACTGGCCAATGAAGACCTGTCTGACCTGTTGCAATTTGTATTAAAAAAAAAAAACATAAAAAATGAAAAAACATGGTCCACCAGTCATGAGCGACTACATAATGTCAGAGAAGACGCTTAATCTACAGTGAGGGAAGTCTATCTCTCTTTCTCTGTCTCTCTCTCGCTCACACACACGTACCTCGGTCTTGTGACTGGGCTTTTGCCGTAGTCACTCACTCCCTGAACACCCGGGCGTCCCGGCTTATCTCTGAAAGAGCTTGTCTCCAGCTTTAAAGGGAACACGAGGTATTAAGTTCGCCCTAAAACACTGAACGCTTACTCACAGCAGAGGAGAGAAGTCTCAAAGAAGGAACGGGGGGAAAAAAAGGAAACGAAAGGAAAGAAAGGGGGTAGAAAAAAAAAGAAGAAAGTACCCCCATCGCCGACTCTCTCGTGTTTCCTGTGTCCAGGCCTGGGAGGCCGTGGGCTGGCGAGGTATCGCCAAGAGAACAGGCAGCAGTCTGGAGCAGAGCGCAATGAACAGATTATGGAGTGTATCAAAGCCATCTCCACACATCTCATCTCGGGAGAGAGAGAGGGAGAGAGGGAGCGATTGAGGGGGAGAAAAGGTGAGAGAGGAAGGTAGTGGGAGAGGGGTAGAGACGGAGAAAGAGAGAGGTAGCGAGAGGGGGAGAGAAATGGAGAGAGAGAAATGGAGAGAGAGAGAGAGAGACAGAGAGAGGGGGGGGGGAGTAAGACGGGGAGAGAGATGGAGAGAAAGAGAGGGAGGTACAGAGGGACTTTCCCAGCCTCTGGGCCTCCTCGACTACACTCCGGCAGGCTGAAACAAGGCTGCGTGGCGTGGCACTAACCTCGTCACCGACAGCTGCAGCCATTTGGTGATGTCAGAGGCAGTGAACGAGGGTGTGAGTGGAGAAACGAACGCCAAAGTGGGCCACAGTGGGGTCGGTCTCTCCAACTCGTCTCACTTTGCCTTCAGACTCACCACACTGTGGCCTGATTGGGGCTTCCCTACCACTCTCGGGTCTGATTGGCTGAGACCAGCACCTACCTCATCAGTCCTCGTTAGTGCAGTATCAACTGTCAGAGTGCTAGCGCTGTCTCATACCCTAGATTCAAAGCCTACAGTATCTCTCTCTTTCTCTCTCTGTCTCTCTCTCTCTGTCTGTCTGTCTCCTTCTTTCTCTCTCTGTCTCCTTCTTTCTTTCTCTATGTCACTGCACTATTTGTCCCTATTTCTTCACCTCTTGTACTGTAATTAGATTCTTGACAGATTGTATGGGTCTCATCAGTAGTTGTGTGTGTGTTATGTCATGTTCTTCACTCATGTTCTTACAGCTTTCTCTGTGCTGCACTGGAGTTCATTTCACACACACACACACACACACACACACACACACACACACACACACACACACACACACACACACACACACACACACACACACACACACACACACACACACACACGAGCACTAATATGGACAGGAAGCAGCCACAGCGGAGCTTTTGTCAGCACTTGGACTCCTGTGATTGTTGAGTTCAAGAGCTGTTCTATCATGCCTGAGCACCTGTTCCAAACACACACACACACACACACACACACACACACACACACACACACACACACACACACACACACACACACACACACACACACACACACACACACACACACAGACGTTTTCAGTCCTCCCTCCCTGCTTATCTGATTTCCATTATATTGGAGAGGTGGACGTCTCTCTAATGACCCTTTTGCTATTTAACAGGCTGAATGCAGCCTGCCTACCTACTATTCAGTGGCCTCTGTTCAAACACTCTCTCCTTCTCCCACTCCCCTCCCTCCTCCTCTCCCTCCCTCCCTCCCTCTCTCTCTGTCAGAATCATAGTTTATGGTGTTACAAAGCTAGCTTGCATTCTTATTTTCATGTTCTTGGGCTTATAGAACACACATTACCGTAATGTCTTTTATTACAGTTTTTTGCAGACGCTAAGACCCAATTTCTGAAAGTATGTCTCTTTTTGTCAGAACTTAACACACATCAGCCAATGCCACATACACAACAGGCAAAACATCTCACACTTTTGGAAAAAAGCAAACGCTACAACCAAAACTCTTGCAACTCTTGCCAAAACCATATTATTGCCCTCTACACACAAATATATGATTAGCCTTTCCCATGGGACAACTACACACTGATGTCACAAGTGGAAAACACTACTACCATGTGTTTGAGTGTTTAGTTTGTAGTCTGCTGTAAACGTCTGTCAGAGGTCTCACATATACATGAATATTCTCAAATATTGAGGTTATGGATGGATTTGTGTCTGTGGGGTTGGCGACCACCTCCATGCCAAAAAGAACTCAACAGTAATGGAGAGTTTTGTGGAGGAGAAGCACAACAAATCGTGGTTGTTCAGTGAACCAGTTTGTACTTGAGCAGCCCGGTGCAAACTGTTCTGGTTCAACCCACTAGTGATGGAGAATATATTGTGCTCTGTTGTGGCATGATGATGAACACCACCATTCTGGTAAACGGCTGCACACATTGTGTGATGCTGCCATGATGCCAGGGACTCTGACATTGATACGATGTCCTGTGATGTTCATTACAGTATTGTACAACAGTATGAAATAGACATAATGTTGTTGATGCTGTGTGGCACAGGACACTGGACTATCAGTCAGTGGATTGCAGAACATACTTCCACAAACTCATAGTGCTCATAGACACAAACACTGTCACCGGCCCAGTCCAGATAGACTCACTGAATGAATGTTGCTGATGGTGACGTTGTTTGCTCTGACTATATTGACGATGGACTCGTTCTGTTCTGAGGAGGACGGCCGTCTTCGTCCCCCAGCCAGTGGTAGTCTAGTAGTACAGAAACATGATGTAGTATGTATAGAGGGGTAGTCTAGTACATGATGTAGTATGTATAGAGGGGTAGTCTAGTATGTGATGTAGTATGTATAGAGGGGTAGTCTGGTACATGATGTAGTATGTATAGAGGGGTAGTCTAGTACGTGATGTAGTATGTATAGAGGGGTAGTCTGGTACATGATGTAGTATGTATAGAGGGGTAGTCTAGTACGTGATGTAGTATGTATAGAGGGGTAGTCTAGTACATGATGTAGTATGTATAGAGGGGTAGTCTAGTACATGATGTAGTATGTATAGAGGGGTAGTCTAGTACATGATGTAGTATGTATAGAGGGGTAGTCTAGTACATGATGTAGTATGTATAGAGGGGTAGTCTAGTACGTGATGTAGTATGTATAGAGGGGTAGTCTAGTACATGATGTAGTATGTATAGAGGGGTAGTCTAGTACGTGATGTAGTATGTATAGAGGGGTAGTCTAGTACATGATGTAGTATGTATAGAGGGGTAGTCTAGTACGTGATGTAGTATGTATAGAGGGGTAGTCTAGTACATGATGTAGTATGTATAGAGGGGTAGTCTAGTACATGATGTAGTATGTATAGAGGGGTAGTCTAGTACGTGATGTAGTATGTATAGAGGGGTAGTCTAGTACGTGATGTAGTATGTATAGAGGGGTAGTCTGGTACATGATGTAGTATGTATAGAGGGGTAGTCTGGTACATGATGTAGTATGTATAGAGGGGTAGTCTGGTACATGATGTAGTATGTATAGAGGGGTAGTCTAGTACATGATGTAGTATGTATAGAGGGGTAGTCTAGTACATGATGTAGTATGTATAGAGGGGTAGTCTAGTACATGATGTAGTGTGTATAGAGGGGTAGTCTAGTACATGATGTAGTATGTATAGAGGGGTAGTCTAGTACATGATGTAGTATGTATAGAGGGGTAGTCTAGTACATGATGTAGTATGTATAGAGGGGTAGTTTAGTACACGATGTAGTATGTATAGAGGGGTAGTCTGGTACATGATGTAGTATGTATAGAGGGGTAGTCTAGTACATGATGTAGTATGTATAGAGGGGTAGTCTGGTACATGATGTAGTATGTATAGAGGGGTAGTCTAGTACATGATGTAGTATGTATAGAGGGGTAGTCTAGTACATGATGTAGTATGTATAGAGGGGTAGTCTAGTACATGATGTAGTATGTATAGAGGGGTAGTCTAGTACATGGTGTAGTATGTATAGAGGATAGGTCTACTTATCTATTCTTATTTTTAAATGTCTGTACAGTGTAGCTTACAGTAGTACATTAGGTTGGTCCCTTTGCCTCCAGACAACCCTACGTATGGTTGACCACATAGTCAACCATGGTGGCTCTGATCTCATCCGTTATGGCTGCTCATCCTCTTCCTCATTCTCGTACTCTTCATCGACATCTCTAAGCAGTATTGGACTCCACTGATGTGCAATTATAGGGATTAGGCTTTGATATTTAAAGATTCGTAGCTAGAAGTGTTGTAACGTGTGAGGACAGGGTATGGTATTTTGGTAGGTGAGTGTAGCAGTTGCGTGTCAGTGTTTTCCAAAAGAAACACACGATTTTCAGTTTTGATTATTGTGTCTTATGTAAAGATCTGTGTTAAATGTTTTTGTGTTTAAGAATTTCTAAATGAATGTTAGGCAGACAATGTGCTTAAGGTTTAGTGCACCAGGTCAATAGATGGGCTACATGGGACACTTTTTGGGTCTTAGCAGCTACAAAAAGCTGTAATGTTTTTGTCAGTGTTGCAAAACTGCACAAAAATCAGAAGGGTGGTAATCAATAGATCCTGAATTTCTGAAGGTAGAAATAGCAACATTGCTGTACGTCCCTGCTGTAGGAGAGATATGAACAGGGCTGCTTCAGTGTTCTAGAAACATCAGTGTGAAGTGGAAAATAAGATTGATATTGTTCTGTCAGACATTTTGTTAAACAAGCCAATGTCTGAGGAATAGTTACAGCTGACGTCTCATTGCCTTAACGTCTTTCTCTCTTGTTTTGTTCCCTTGCTGTCTTGCCGTTCTCTCTCATTTTGTTCTCTTGCTGTCTCACTGTTCTCTCTCTCTTTCTCTCTCCCTTGTTCAGCTCTCTCCTGCCTTCACCTGTACCTCCGCTCATTTTAAACCTCTTAAAGGAGTTTGGTAAGACCAAAAGCCACCTGACATGGCCAAGGGAGGCAGAAGCAGAAAAGTAGAGCAATTTAGCGCGTCTAAGAAGGTGTGCAGCGTGCGGCTGGGCGGCCCGTACAGGCCCGTGGGGGTGGGGCCAGGCCGGGCCTGACTGGCAGCGGCTGAATGAACTCTCGGCAGGGTGGGACCAGGGTGCATGGCGGTGGGGCCTGGTCCGAGTGACAGCTCCTGGTGGGAGGCTGCACTAAATGGCCCTGGAAAGGCCCACACAGACGCTCGGAGCAGGACGGGTCACCACGGGCCGAACCACTAATGGACAACTGGCAGGGGACGGGGGAGCACACTTTCCCAACTCAATCTCAACCCGGCAGGTATGCGAAAATGACATACACAGGCCTTAATATCCCATGTTTAACATACGCGCACACACACACATACACACACACACACACACACACACACACACACACTCATGCGCACACGCACACGCACGCACGCGCGCACACATATAACAAAGATCAATATCTGCAGGAGCTCAAAGAAGGCCAAAAGAAAATAAAGAAGAGAAAAGACCGTGAAGAAACTGTGGTGAAACCCCAGAAAGAAAGACAAGAACTCTCCCTTCGCTTGTTCACATAACCTGCAACAACACAAAGCGAACGGGCCCTGAGTGCGGCGGTCTGTCGCTCCGCCTTACGCACGAGGCAGAACCGACCCGGGGACTTCCAGTAACCAGAGTCCCTGCTCGCCGCGTCGGAATATTCAAACGAGCCGCTCCGTGCACTCTGGCCCCCGCCGCGGAACCTTAGATATCACTCCGCGCCACGCGAGAAAACGACATCATTCAAATCAGGTCCGTTAAACACCGCAGACCTCGTGCTGTCCGGCACGCTGATAACTGACCCCGTGGACCCAGGAGGAGGATCGGCCCTGCGGCAGCAGCGGCACGGGATTCAAATCGCGACGGGGGGAAAGAAAAACGATGACAGCTATAAGAGCAGAGGCCCCGTGACGTCACCTTTTTCATTCACAAGCTCTGATCTTGATGACCTGCTGTGTTATGTCACCGAGCGATGACATCAGCACGCATAGCCAGCCGAACACCAGCTGTAATAGGCCGACGTCCTTCTAAATATTACTGCGGTCGTGTTCTCCGCCTGCCGAGGCGATTACATATTAGGAAGCTGGGGTCGTAGAGTAGAGTAAATGAACAGCAGTTGTTTATCTTTGCTAGAGAGTCAGAAATCGAGACAGCAAGAGAGAGAGAGAGAGAGAGAGAGAGAGAGAGAGAGAGAGAGAGAGAGAGAGAGAGAGAGAGAGAGAGAGAGAGAGAGAGAGAGAGAGAGAGAGAGAGAGAGAAGGAGGGGGATGAGAGAGGGAGGGAGGGAGACAGGAACATGTAGAGAGAGAAAGTGAGTGATTACTGTATTTAAGTGCTGCTTCATCTGTGGGAAATGTGAGGAATGCATTCAGCAAACCGTCTCTCTAGAACTTACTCTGGGTTACTGGAAGCAGACACTATGTCTGCTCCTGTTCACACACACACACACACACACACACACACACACACACACACACACACACACACACACACACACACACACACATTTTATAGCTTGTTTGGCCATAAATGTATATGTATGTCACACGTGTATGACGTGTATTATATATCTTTAACACGTATACTATGTAATAGGACTCAAAATAGCCCATGTTCAGCAGCCAAATCACAATGTTTAATTTGACAATAATAGAGATGTTTTGCATTACTATCACACACACACACACACACACACACACACACACACACACACACACACACACACACACACACACACACACACACACACACACACACACACACACAAACACTATGACCACTGTGAAATACATACACTATATGATCATTGTTAACTTGTTTGTGTATGTGTGTGTTTGTGTGTGTGAATAAATGTGTGTGTATGTGTGTATAAATGTGTGTGTGTGTGTGTGTGTGTGTGTGTGTGTGTGTGTGTGTGTGTGTGTGTGTGTGTGTGTGTGTGTGTGTGTGTGTGTAAGATGAAGGGTGCAGTCAGGTGTCCCCCTCGAGTACCATGGAGCACAACAGTGGTGAGAGAGTGAAAAGCTCTTTCACACTGTTGTGAATTACATTTCAACAAAGAGGGAAATCTCAGAAAGAGCACAGTCACACTACCTACTGAGGTGTGTGTGTGTGTGTGTGTGTGTGTGTATATTAGTGTGTGTGTGTATACTGTAAGTGTGTGCATGTGTATAAGTATGTGTGGGTGTGTGTGTGTATAAGTTTGTGTGTGTTTGTGTGTGTATAAGTGTGTGTGTTTGTATGTGTGTGTGTCTGTGTGTGTGTGTTTGTGTATACGATTGTGTTTGTGTGTTTGTATATGTGTGTATATAAGTGTGTGTGTTTGTATGTGTGTGTGTCTGTGTGTGTGTTTGTGTATAAGTTTGTGTTTGTGTGTTTGTATGTGTGTGTATATAAGTGTGTGTATGTATGTGTATAAGTTTGTGTGTGTGTGTATAAGTTTGTGTGTGTGTGTGTGTGTATAAGTTTGTGTGCGTGTATAAGTGTGTGTGTGTGTGTGTGTGTGTGTGTTTGTATGTGTGTGTATGGAGGTTTTGTTTGAGAGCCCAGTGTTCTGCCAATGAAGTGCTCACGTCAGGTCTTCACAAGCATTAATTTTAATGTGGTTGCACGTCTCTGTGATTAATATTTGTTTCAGTTAGAGGCATGTGTGTTTGGTGTCTGATGGATGGACAGGGAGAGGGTGTGGCCTTCGCCTTAGGGTCACATTGGTTCAGGAACAGCTTTAAACTTCTCCACAGTTTATCAAAGCAGTACAGGCTTGGTAAGCCCTGCCACAGTGTAACGTGGGTAATGTAGTTGCTTTTCAGTTTCTCATTCTCGCTCTCTTTCTCCAGTTTCACTCTACTTCTTATCCAGCATTAGTCGCTATGGTGAATCAACCATCATCTCCATGACAACTCAGGTCTTCAACAGCCGTGTTCTGCACGAAACACGTAACAATCTCCTACGCACGTGTGTGTGTGTTAATACGCATGGGGTGTTAGAGAAACAGCCTAATTACAGATCTGTGATTTATGCAATAGCAGGGCCTTGTTTACAAACGCCATCTCCTTCTGTATTGAAGTGAGAGATATTAATAGCCACGTCCCTTCTGTTATTATAATTAGCTGTGCGTCTGTGGACACATATAGAACAGTGACGGAGACCGTCCCTCAGGAAGGTAGCGTGGGTATCTGCTCTCCTTCCAAAGAGCTGTTTCTTTAGATGGGTGGTCGCACCTGGTTACTGACCTTCCCTACAAGGACCTTTCTCCAATTACACTGACTTTCTTTGCTAACTTTACACACAGAGCATAATCGCGGCGGCCGACTGCTGCCGCAGACGTCTGGAGACTCCTGAGGCTTCAGAAACATCAGGGGAGTCGGAGGCCGTGACGACGGCAGGCGGGCGGGCGGCTGACAGGAAGAAGTTGCGAGTGGAACAGATAACGCCCGCAACTCGGCGGATGCTCAGATGTAATAAACGCCAGTGCAAGCCGACGTGAGACGAAGGGCGACGTGAGACGTCCGTCAGGGCGTGGACGGAGCTGGGGGCCCGGGCTCTATGTGGTCCGGTCTTCAGCAAACTCAGCCGCTGCACTGATACGCTGCAGCCACAAGTTTCATGGTTTTTCGCAGCTGCAGTAAACGTTCTCGTCTTGACTTTAATGGACAGATCTCACCAGTCCCGCTGACATGTGGAGACAGCAGCACCACTCTGATAGGAAGACTGTATCAGTCCATCAATAAGTGTTATATTATTACATCTTCCCCATGATACACACACACACACACACACACACACACACACACACACACGTCACTGGGGACTATGTAAGCTGTTGCACAAACCTCTACTGGAAACAGGATGCTGCCTTATCAACTCACAGATAGACATAGTGAGCGAACACACACTGACAGTCAAAGCTGACAGAGTTAAAACGTCATGTGTACGTGTGTGCGTGTCTGCACGTGCATTTGCACACTGGCGGAGAGACCTTAAACACTACACAGGGA
>NC_135217.1:30857731-30892731 GCF_052324685.1 Brachyhypopomus gauderio
ACACCCATGGATATTGTTGTTACTATAGTCCCCTCAACCACAGAATGTCCAGTGAACGTCCACATGTGAAGGAACCGGACTGTGGGGTCCAACTCTGACTGGCTCTTCACAACACATAAAGAAAAAGCCTTGTGACCTGCACCATGTGACTTGTGCCAAGTGACCTGTGACCTGTGACATCACTGGCAGCGTCACTGCTTGCTTGTTTGATTCATTCACTGAAAATCGCTGCATCTTTTCCCTGTTAGATTTCAGGCGTTCTGACTGTTCTGTTTCTGGAGACGACGCAGTCACCTGGAAACTCAGAACACGTGAGTCACCGGCTCCCAGCACGGCCATCACCTCCACGTCAGACAGACGGCTGCGGCGGCCGATGGTTTGGGGCGACAGGGCGGAGATGAGAGGAGCATCACAGCCTGTCAGCAAATCACAAATCATTAATCATCCAGAATCATAAATGAACATCATCACGGGCCATCACAGAAAGGACAACAATAAACAGCGTTTTGTGTGTCTGTGTGTGCGTGTGTGTGTTGAACTGGAAGAAGAGAGAGCTGCTCTGTGCTTTATGTCTTTCATTGTGCTCATTGTGTCTTTTTTTCCGGTGGAAACATTCTTTTCGTCAGAATTATGACTCATATATTCACAAAGACCCACTCTCCCAACACTCTGAATGGAGTTAGTGAGACCCCTCACTCACTCACTCTCTCTGCTCACACATACACACACACACACACACACACACGTGCGCACACACTTACAAATGGAAATTGAAGTTGTTTATTTTCTGCCATGGCTTGTCCTTAAACGACCCCTTCATCATAATGGCGGTCATGGTGAGCAGACCTGCCTACACTAACCCAGCATGTACCAGCGTTTCCTCTTCCTGTATCACTACGCATCCACGGGTTGTGTTCCTGGACCACCATCTGCTGTTTTTCCCCAATCTGAGTGCTCACCCTAACCCCACCCCCATCACCCTAACCCCACCCACCCCATACTCCGCTGGGGAGGAAAAGCCCTGTCTGTCTTTATCCATCACAACGCTGGCTGTCCTCTAGTTACCTAGGCAGATATGTACAGTGTCCGTTGTTCACTACAAAGGGCTCGAGCAAAGTCTCACGAATCTTCTGTGGATATAAACTGGTTTGAGCCCTGAAACGCTGCGTGTGCTGCCCACCAGGCTGGATAGATGTTCACCAGTGTGAAGGTCCTCACCGAAACTGGCACAGACGTGTGTTCCAGGGGACACGTTCCCAGGTCCAGCGAGAAGGTTCGAGCCTCAGCTGCACCACGCCGCACTTTGCTCATGCAACCTTTACCAAATGTCACCCCGGGCAGATAAGAAACGGCCCCGGCAAATGTTAGCGGAAGTGACGCACTTGATGCATTCAGTTCACTTGCCCCAGGGGTCGGGGCAGCACACGTTAAATGGGTATTATTCTCTTCTTTTTGCGTGATTGCATAATGGCCAGTTCTATTTTGGAGAGGCCAAATAAATTCACCTGTTCTCTACGTGGCGTTGGTACCCAGACCGGCGAGGCCGTACGTTTTCCTCTCTGTTCTGTTTTGAAGTTGCTGTGTAGAGTGCTACAGATCACAGGGCTCACCTCACTGCATTACAGGTAATGGAGTTAGTACTTATATGAAAGCATTTAAATGAAATATCTGTTTGTGTGTGAGAGTGACAGGGGGAAAGAGAGGGAGAGAGGAATGGAGAGGGAGAGAGAGAAGGAGAGAGAGGGAGAGAGGGAGAGAGAGGGAGAGAGAGGGAGAAGGTGTAGTTGGTTTCATTGTGATTCTTCTCCATCTGGATGGGGTCAGGTCCTGCTGTCTTGGGGGTACAGAGTTTGGACTTGCACTCCCCTGATGACACACACACACACACACACACACACACACACACACACACACACACACACACACACACACACACACACACACACACACACACACAAGGCTTCCTGGATTGTGTTGATTCCACTAATTTTACCTGGACTGCACTAATTAGAAAATCTAGCAAGCTTGAGCAAAATCCTGGTGAGGACTTTTACTCTCTGAACCTGGAATTAACACCTCTGTTCACCACACAGATGACAAATCCACAGGGTGATGGGAATGAACTGCAAACGAACAGAGATGTTAATGACAAAAGAAACAAGACGTGTCTGATTAAAACTTCATTCACTTTCTTCACTCGGGAGACCAGAGAGACCATCATCTGACTATATTGCGAGAGGGAGTTCAAATGGACAGAGAATTCAAAATACCGGGGGGTTTGGGTCTAATACAAACTACGGGACCAAATGCCAGAGCAGGGCCCCCCAAGGGCACAGAAAATGAAGCACAATGTTACGAAACTCTTAACAAATACCTGTTTGAAACAATAGAGAATGTTACAGCACTTCTCACAATGTTCCCAAACTGGATGGAGCTCATTCATAAAGTAAGAACAATAATTATGATTGGTAATGATGAACCTTACGGGAAGAATGTGTGTGTGTGTGTGTGTGTGTGTGTGTGTGTGTGTGTGTGTGGGTGTGTGTGTGTGTGTCTGGTGCAGCAGGTGAGTTGATGTAATCTGTTGTTTGGTCAGCAGCTGGAAAATCCTACCGTCCCTAAGCCAGTAGGGCAGTGACGACACCGGACACACTCCACCACACGAGATTAAGGCAGGATTAGGATTATCCAGGGATCATTCTTAAAGTGGAGGGAATTCTACATCCTAGAGATCAGTAGCATATGCAGAACACCTACACAAACACACACCCTCACACACACACACACACACACACACACACACACACACACACACACACACACACACACACACAGATATACAGAAGATCCCTTAGGAAAAAGTTACATATCCGTTTAGCACAGTTCAAGACAGGCAAAATTGAAACGCACACACGAACAAACAAAACATTGTACACCACACGATAGTGATCTCATTAGGTCAGGCTATCCCTGTAAACCTCTTCAGTCCTGAGCTGTCCACCCCCAGTTCTTATTTGTGGCGCGGTCCACTACACTCGGCCTCTGAGTCACGGGAAAGCTAAGATGCTGCAGGACGGGGGGGACGAAGGGGTGGAAATATTTAATGTGTTTATCCAGGACAGCCCTAAGGTCCTGGGAGCCTTGATCCTTTTCAAACGTCACACACGCTTGTGTGCGGGTTTTCTTGAGGGGATGTTACCCTGGCATTGGTTACCCTGGAAGCAGGATTGGTTAGCCTGGGATTGGTAAAGATTACACTGGGATTTGTTACCCCGGTAATGGAATTGGTTAGCCTATGACCAGTTCTTGTTACCCTGGCAATGGGACTGGTTACTGGGATGGTGTGTAAAGAGTGTTGGAAGACCCAGAGATGAGAAGATGAGTGAGGATACAGAAAGATTATACAAATCACTGTGGCATCAGTAGCTATGGCATCAGTAGGTATGGCATCAGTAGGTATGGCATCGGGCTGTGTTTACACGCTGAATCCTCGCGTTTACTCATGTCACTGTGTTGTACTCATGTGTTTGTGCTGTCCTCATACAGACAGCGGCAGTCCAACATGGCTGACGAGGATCTGCTCCTGTAAACGTTAAAGCAGCATCAGCTGATGACTGAGCTCTCTGGAGGTGGAGGGTCAGTGCCTGTAACCCTGTAAATCCTCCTGACAGAAGAGCTGTCTCCCAGACTCCGCCCCCCAGACTCCACCCCCCCTCCAGACTCCACCCCCACCCCCCCCACTGCCCTCCTCTCCCTGCTGCCCGGTCAACCCATCAGACTTACACACCCACCTCCTGGAATTTAATGAATATGGCTCAGCCTCTGTGTGTGTGTGTGTGTGTGTGTGTGTGTGTGTGTGTGTGTGTGTGTGTGTGTGTGTGTGTGTGTGTGTGTGTGTGTGTGTGTGTGTGTGACTGCAGGACAGACCCACCTCCATGGCGTCTGGGTGTGTGTGTGTGTGTGTGTGAGTGTGTGTGTGTGTGACTGCAGGACGGACCCACCTCTATGGCGTCTGGGTGTGTGTGTGTGTGTGTGTGTGTGTGTGAGTGTGTGTGTGTGTGACTGCAGGACAGACCCACCTCCATGGCGTCTAGGTGTGTGTGTGTGTGTGTGTGTGTGTGTGTGTGTGAGTGTGTGTGTGTGTGTGACTGCAGGACAGACCCACCTCCATGGCGTCTAGGTGTGTGTGTGTGTGTGTGTGTGTGTGTGTGTGTGTGTGTGTGTGTGTGTGTGTGTGTGTGTGTGTGTGTGTGTGTGTGTGTGACTGCAGGACAGACCCACCTCCATGGCGTCTGGGTGTGTGTGATAAGGGAGAGTGACGTGGGCCCTTAGGTTCTAGGCCCCTGGAGCAGTGTGGTGAGGTTGGGTCACACTGCAGGACCGCCCCCTCCCGCTCCTTTAATAGAAATTACACTTCCTCCCTCCCTCTCTCACTCTCTCTCTCATTCTCTCTCTATCCATCCTGACCACCTCTGTTCTTTATCTCATTATCAGACTTGCCTACCAGCAGTGGTGATTACCCTAATAAACGAAGAGACACCCCCTGCCCCTGCCCTCCCTCGTAGACCCCACCCCCTCCCTCATAAACCCCTCCCCCTTCCTCGTAGACCCCTCCCCCCCTCCCATATGTTCATACATGTGTCAGAGGTATGTGTGCATGTCAACTATAGGTGTTTCTTCAGTGAAAGACACACACAACTGAATGGAAAACTGCTATAGCACATTTTTGATTACAAGGGGAAAATATGTATTTAATATACAAATATAAAAATAATGGAAGTTATTTCTAAATCATAAGGATCCTTTCAGCCTCTCTCTCTCTCTCTCTCTCTCTCTTCGTACCCCTAAGGAGAGCGAATAAGATGATTGTTTCTGACAGGCTCTCCCTCTGAGCTAGGGGCTGTGTGTGTGTGTGTGTGTGTGTGTGTGTGTGTGTGTGTGTGTGTGTGTGTGTGTGTGTGTGTAAAAGGGGTATTGGGGCGTACCACTGCTGGTGATTCACCAATTCAAGTAGCACATTCTCCCTTGGGAAAAAGCCCTCTGCTATTGTTTCTATTTCTCTCTCTCTCTCTCACACACACACATACACATACACACACACACGCATACATACATACATACATACATGCATACATACACACATACATACACACAATTGCACACACACACACACACACACACACACACGCACACACACACACACACACACACACACACACACACACACACACACACACACACACACACACACACACACACACACACACACACACACTCCCAAGCAAGTGGTCACACTCCTGGTTTGAATGTTCCTCTATAATGGTACACAGTAGAATTGTTCTTCCTCTCAAGTACTGTGTAGTAGTCACTGTGTGTCATTATCTTATCTTCAGTACACTGATGTTGTATCCTATTGAACTTTATCCTACACACATACAGTTACTATACACACATCAGGGGTGAAACAAGAGGAAATTGTGGAAACATTGAGTACCAGCACATCCAGCTGGCAGACAGAGCAGGCCTCTCTTACACTTGTATGGAGTCGCGGGAGGGGATTGGAGAATGTACCTGTACGTCAAACCACCCAGTTCAAAGTGAATCTGGACATACAGGCCCCACCTTTACAACACAACACTGTTGCTATCTCTGCAAAGTGAGATTACTGTAGTAATAAAACACTGACTGCTAATAAATGAATCAGCTGGGTGCTTAAACCATCTTTACAATCACAACACTTATATTACTGGTCCTAGATCAGTGTGCAGAGTGCATGTGAATTTGTTTACATATTGACGTGTTTCACTGGCATTACACTCAATAGCTTCTTCCTTTTATTACATTTTTTTGTAGATTTAATTCAAATGCTATTTATTACAGGCCACATATGTTTCAATGCATTACACATATTAGAAAGTTAATTTCATTAATTCAGTTTCTGCATGTGTGTGTGACTTAGAGAGGGAACATTGTACTATGACTGGAATAGCTTCCAACAGCTGAGCAGACTATGTGTGTGTGTGTGTGTGTGTGTGTGTGAGAGAGAGAGAGAGAGAGAGAGAGAGAAAAAAAATGAGAGAGAGAATGTGATACAATTATTGGAGTTCTGCACCATGCAGATCAAGCACCTGTGTTCTGTGTGTGTGTGTGTGTGTGTGTGTACTGGGGCAGAGTTCAACTCCCTTCCTGCTATTTCCTCTGTATAATGTGCATGACTTCCCTGTCCTGTTTGCCTCAGATAGACACAGCGCAGACAGACAGACTCAAGCACAGACAGACAGGCACAGAGCAGACAGACAGACTCAAGCACAGACAGACACAGCGCAGACAGACAGGCACAGAGCAGACTGAGGTGTATATTTTTTCTGAAAAAGCAGTGACTGTGTGAATGTGTGTCCTGTAACAACCTAAAGGCTGAGCTGGCGTAGTGAGCTTTCATATGCAACACACACATCTAGGCGCTACACTAACCATGGCAGAGAGTCTCTGCCTCAAGCCAAATTCTCCTGGCTGGCCCATGGAATTCCAGCAGGCGTCCTGGTGTTCCAGAACATTCGGGCCTGTGGCAATGGCCTCTGTGTTTGGGTGTCACACACTGAACTGATTCCTAAGTGCTTTCATGAAACACCAGAGTAAATCTAGAGCCGTGAGACTGCTTATGGAACCCAGCTACCCAAACACACACACACACACACACACACACTCACACACACACAGAGACAGACAGACAGACAGACAGACAGACAGACACACACACACACACACACACACACACACACACACACACACACACACACACACACACCAACCTACCTCAGCAACTGAAATACACTCTGATGTTGGCAATGGTGAGAGCAGGCCGTAGGGAAGTCTGTTAGATCATCACGGATGATGATGATGATGATGATGTGTGTGTGTGTGTGTGTGTGTGTGTGTACCTTGTGTGTGTGTGTGTAGAAAATATCTTCTGCACTGAGCAACATCTGATAGGACGTCGCCAGCATCTTACAAGAGCAGGAGGCGATGAGCTCATCAGACCACACTGGGGACAAATGTTGAAAGGTTCAGCAGAGGGGTTCCACCCAGCAGACATGTCCAAACGCTGCAAACACCTTCTCACTACCGTTACTGGGGGGGGTTACATCTGGCTAACTCACTCCTCATACCATACTAGGCATGCTGGGCTCAGAGGACTTGAGGAGCCCGAGTGTGTGTGTGTGTGTGTGTGTGTGTGTGTGTGTGTGTGTGTGTGTGTGTGTGTGTGTGTGTGGATGGAGATGCATCCGTAATTCTAGCATCCAGACTTCCTCATTCCGCCCCTGGCTCACGCGAGTTGCACGTGTCATGCGGTAACTATGACAACTCCAGCCTCCACCGGTACCGAATGTGAAGAGAATTCCGGGAACGTTGCGTGTCCGCTGGGGAATGCGGCCGGAGAAGCAGGAAAGGTGCGTGCAGGTGCTCGGCGACGATGATGGATCGGATCCGCGCGAGGCCGTCTCACTGAACCGGCAGTTTGGAGCAGACGGTGAGATTTAGAATGCCAAGACCAGATGGAATTTGGACAGATTTGGCATTTGGAGATCACCTGCACCACGATTTGAAGCTCTCGCACAATTTGTCCTGGAATACCAGGTGCAGTATGTGCACATCCATCCAAAATTCAGTTCTAGGTCTGCACAGAACACACACACACACGCGCGCGCCTAACCTTAGGTATAAGCTGTAAATGAACTCAGGCAAACCAGAACTGAACTAATCTGAAGATGAAGAAAAACTTGTTTCTTGTTGGTCCAGTTTTTACTTTTCCAGATTACAGTATAACCCGTGAAATGGACCAAGGGAATCAAAATGGACAAAATCTTTTACGGCTCACCACCTAGAGGCTGAAAGTGTCTCAAAAATAGCGGAGCGTGAATTGTGTGTGTTTTAATGATGTTGTTGTGTGTGAGAGACGGGGTGATAGAGGAAGGGAGCAGGAGTGAACACAAAGAGCTTTACTGTCACTACATCCCTGCAGTTGCTGGGTAAATTACAGGGTCCTGCTCAGTGCCAGAATTACACTCTAAAAAAGACGCCTGCATATAATGTACTGTAACCATATCCCCTGTGTGTGTGTGCGTGTGTGTGTGTGTGTAAGGGAATAGTTGGCCTGCTGATATATCTGGCAGTCTTTCCATCACACTGCATGGTTTAGCAGCACCTGATTCTTCACCAGGCAGAGTAAGAGGAACAGTCACATCTCGCAAAGACGTCCTATTCCCAGACCTCAGGGTGTGTGAGAGTGTGTGAGACTGGTTACCACACATGACCGTGTGTCCAGAAGTTCTCACACCCACACACACGTGCGTACAAACACACACACGCACGCGCACACACACACACACACACACACACACACACACACACACACACACACACACACACACACACACACACACAAACTGTCATGCACAGTTTATGTGTTTTAAATCAAGTAAACGAGTCAATCTCACAAAGTACATCAAAACAAATAGCACATGTCTTAGACCCATTTGAACAAACATTCAGACTCAGGTGAGCGGAAGCCAAACTTTCCGTGTTTGTCTGCGCATTACGCAGTATGACACAAGCCTTCCGTCATGAGGTGGTGGCTTTGTGGAACATGACGTCTGGCCACTAGCCAGAGAGTACTGTGGCCGGTCATGCTCCGATGTTTTCCCCCGTCCGAGTTCACTTTGAGTTCACCGTTCCATTTCTGCATAGAGTGTGTGTGTGCGTGCGTGTGGGTCTGTGCGCGCGTGTGTGTGGGTGGGTGGGAGCGTGCATTTGTCCATATGCGTTAGCGCTTGTGTAAAAGGGGTCTGTATTCCCCAGATGGCAGTGTAAGATATCGCTAATACCGCTGCAACTCCGGCCAAAGTCTTGGCTTTTATTTTGAACGGCGGTGCTGAGACAAAGAGCGCAGTCAGGGCTGGCTCTGAGAACCAGGCCACGGGGGCCTGACCAGGCCCTTCTGCGTCACCGCCTCCGTGCACTCTCGTGTGTGTCCTGCGCAAAGAGGAGTCGCGCGATCGGCCTGGAGCGGAGGAGTGCAAAAAAAAAAAAAAAAAACAACAACCCCCGGAGGAGGTTGAGAGAGTGAGAGAGAGGAAGGGAGAGAGAGGGCAGGAAAGATGGAAGGAGGAGAGGAAGAGGGAAAGTCAGAGAGAAAATGAGAGAGAGAGAGAGAGAGGAAGGGAGAGAGAGAGCAGGAAAGATGGAAGGAGGAGAGGAAGAGGGAAAGTCAGAGAGAAAACGAGAGAGAGAGAGAGGGGAAGGGAGAGAGAGAGCAGGAAAGATGGAAGGAGGAGAGTAAGAGGGAAAGACAGAGAGAGAACGAGAGAGAGAGAGAGAGAGAGAGAGAGAGAGAGAGAGAGAGAGAGAGAGAGAGAGAGAGAGAGAGAGAGAGAGAGAGAGAGAGAGAGAGAGAGATAGGGGATGGATGGATGGATGGATGGGGGGGTTGGCATCGATTCAGTGCCTCGGTTACAGCACTGGGGCAGTGGGCCATCAGTGATGATGTCACAGGAGGAGGAAGTGGTTTGAGCCGTGTGATACAGGAGAAGGGGAAGCACTCGCCGAGCACAAAGACTGCCCTGTACCACACTGTTCTACGGCTCCACCACGGCTCCACTACGGCTCCACTACGGCTCCACCACGGCTCTCCTGCCCCAGGGCTCAACTCAGGCTCAGTCATAGTTGGAGATCTCCCAAGATATGAGAGACATGAGAAGACAGGTCAGACTGATGCTTAGACTGGGGGGTGGGGGCGATAATTACCTGTTCTTACCTGACCTCTTACATAATCCATAGTCTTTGATAATAAACTTAACACACTTCACGCCCCACTCACACACACACACACACACACGTGCATACACACACTGAGGCAGGGTCCAGATGCCTTGTGCTGAACCTCAGTAATTCCCCCGGTAACAGTGCCCTGCCAGAGACGCCTGCACACTCTTTCTTTGCCTCCTTTTGCTCCATTTTCTGTCTTTCTTTCTTTCTTTTTCCTCCTCCAGCTAGTGGTGACGCACTCGGCACATAATGAAACTGTTAAACGAGGCTGTTCTCTCTCTCCCTCCTTCCCTCCTTCCCTCCCTCCCTCCCTCTCCGGTTTTCTTCTCTCTCTTTCAGCAGAGTAACAGGATAGCGTGCGCGTGTAGAAGCAGGCGGGACGCTTTTAGACGGCGAGACTATTTTCGGGTCAAGCGGGCTCTATTCGGAGGTACCGCATGTGTTGGCCGTGCTGTTCCGCACGCTGAGGCCAATCGTACGGGCGCTGGCGAACACACACACACACACACACACACACACACACACGCACACACACACACACACACACACACACATACGCACACGCACCCGCCCAGCCGCCACCTGCCTGCATGTCACCCTGCTAGTCCAGGAGGACGAGGGTTTGAGGAAGGCGTGTCTTTGGTATGCGTCCTGAAGCACGCTCGGAAAGCCGTTATCTATTATTAAAGCTGACTAATTGGGGCAGCAGTGTAGCCTTTGTTAGGGCGATGTTTAGAAAGCATTTCTCAAGCTATATATGTGACTCCTTAGCACAGTGTATAAGACATTATTGCTATTTTGATCTTGTTCTTGCCCACGTGTCACCTGGAAGAGAAGAGAAACTCCTAAATTATGCACAGGATTCTGATTTGTAAGCTGTAATGTGTATATTTATTCACCCACTTTATTAGAAACTTACCTATAGCAACTGTCTTATAGGTATGTTCTACAGGTGTTCAGTTAGAAGGCTGTGGGGAACCTGTGATGAACAAGTCAGTCACCCAATAAAGGATCATGTAGTCACTATTGGTCTTTGGATCAGTAGTGGTCCTGTGGTCAGTAGTGGTCATGTAGTCAGGAGTAGTCCTGTGGTCAGTAGTGATTAAGTAGTCAGTAGTGGTCCTGTGGTCAGTAGTGATGCAGTAATCAGTAGTGGTCCTGTGGTCAGTAGTGATCATATAGTCAGTACTGGTCCTGTGGTCAGTAGTGGTCCTGTGGTCAGTAGTGGTCATGTAGTCAGTAGTAGTCCTGTGGTCAGTAGTGATTAAGTAGTCAGTAGTGGTCCTGTGGTCAGTAGTGATGCAGTAATCAGTAGTGGTCCTGTGGTCAGTAGTGGTCCTGTGGTCAGTAGTGGTCATGTAGTCAGTAGTAGTCCTGTGGTCAGTAGTGATTAAGTAGTCAGTAGTGGTCCTGTGGTCAGTAGTGATGCAGTAATCAGTAGTGGTCCTGTGGTCAGTAGTGGTCATGTAGTCAGTAGTAGTCCTGTGGTCAGTAGTGATTAAGTAGTCAGTAGTGGTCCTGTGGTCAGTAGTGATGCAGTAATCAGTAGTGGTCCTGTGGTCATTAGTGGTCATGTAGTCAGTAGTGGTCCTGTGGTCAGTAGTGGTCATGTAGGCAGTAGTAGTCCTGTGGTCAGTAGTGATTAAGTAGTCAGTAGTGGTCATGTGGTTAGTAGTGATCCAGTAATCAGTAGTGGTCCTGTGGTCATTAGTGGTCATGTAGTCAGTAGTGTTCATGTGGCCAGTAGTGATCAATTAGTAAGTAGTGGTCCTGTGGTCAGTATTGGTCCAGTGGCCAGTAGTAATCCAGTAATCAGTAGTTATCAAGTAGTCAGTAGTGGTCATGTGGTTAGTAGTGGTCATGTAGTCAGTAGTGATCCAGTAGCCAGTAGTGGTCCTATTGTCAGTATTGGTCTGGTGGGCATACTAGTAACGTAGTAGTCAGTAGTGGTCATGTGGTCAGTAGTCATCAAGTAATCAGTAGTGGTTCTGTGGCTAGTAGTGGTCCTAACTAATCAATGATTACAGTCCATAAAACCTAACACATAATCCAAGTCTATCTAACTATATTTGTAACCAGACCAGGTATTTATATATGTAAATAATTTTGTAATTACAATTTTTTGTCTGTTTAAAACCCCTTAACCTCACATGTTAATGTGGCCCCTCTGATGTTGGGTGTGTGTGTGTGTGTGAGCGCAGGTATGTATCAAGTGACAGGATGCAGGATGTGTAGCAGGTGTCGTGTTTGATGGCAGACTGCTTAACATGACAAGCTCATCAGAGAGGGTTTGTGCGACACACAATCTCTGCTAGAGATCCATAATGGATGAGAACATTGGCAAAGCAATGAACACAAACTATAGATCCTATCCCCGATGTTTAAAAGCTCTTCACCTCTCTCTCTCTCTCCTTCTTTGTTAGGCCATTATGTATGGGACCTTGTGAGTGTGCGTGTCTGTATGTGTGTGTGTGTGTGTGTGTGTGTCTGGAGTCGTCTCCCTATCCGGAGTTGTTTCCTTGTCTGTGCGTCCAGCTTTAGGTGAGTAAGTGGAGTTAGTTATAGTTTGTTTAGCAGAGACGATGCAGGCGTGTGTGTGTGTGTAAGAGTGTTTTCTTTTGTTTCATTTGTGTCACTGAGTTTATATTCTTGTCCTCCACACAGGGAAAACTTTGTGTGAAGTAGTGTATGTGTAATAAAGAGGAATACACTGTTATATGTGTGTTTGCTGATGTATTACATTTATTTCCCATGGACTGGTTTAAAGAACTGTGTGTGTGTGTGTGTGTGTGTGTGTGTCTTGCCTTGAGACTTTTTCACATTTATTTGAGTCAGCTCTAAATTCACTGAATACATATACAAGCATTTATACATACACAAGCACACATATGTGCACACTAAGTGAATACATGCCCATACAATATTACTCATTATTACTGATCCTATGATGAATTATATGTTTGATTAAGTGTGAAGTGATTATTTGTTAAGTGTTCACATTCTACATTTTGTATCTAAAAATATTAATATCACAGCAAATCTCCAGTTTTATGCTGTAGGGAACATGCTGTATGCATTTCTTTGGCATTTAATAATAATAATAATTATTATTATTATTATAATTATTATTATTATAGTAGTCCTAGTAGTAGTATAGTCTTAGTAGTCCTAGGACTAGTCCTAGTAGAGTGTAAAATAATAATAATAATAAATGTTAAAGATATATATTATAAAGAAATCATAGTTCCACATATTTTTCTATGTAAAGTCTCAGTGAAACGGCTGCAGTGATTGGCTAGAACTCTAGTCATGGACAAGGCTGGGCTGCTTTCTTTGGCCCAGTGCAGTTTACTGGAGTGTGGTGGATAGCTGCCCAGACTGTGGTGTACTGGTCACAAGACCAGTGCCTTACCATGTATTTTGTGTGTGTGTGTGTGTTCTGATGAGTTTAGACATGCAGACGACAGAGCGCGTGGGTAGATGAGCGTCACACCGACAGGCCTTACGTTAGTGTCTCTTCTTTGCCTGTTTGCGTGGTTTACGTAGGTTACGTATGCCTCCATACTTATATGCGTGTGTGTGAGTGTGTGTGTGAGTGTGCGTGTGTGTGAGGGAAACTTCCTTTTCCCATTCGTCTCGCGGGAGGCTGACCCGGCAGCTGTGGGCTGAGTTTTCTGACCAATACAGCTGTGATGTCACAGCCATGCGTAGTTTGGGAGAGAGTGACACACACACAAGATTCTGGCAGAAAATTTGCATTCCTGCGATCCCTGATGTGCGATGCTCAGGCTTTGTCTGGACCATAGGTCATGTGTCTGTTGGAGTGGGTCAGCATTGCACGCAACTCTCTGCATGGCGTGCCGTAGTGATGTCATCTGGACTGGGCAGTCCCCTACAGATGACATCATGACATATGTGAACAGACGCAGAACTGCGCACCTCTCAGAATTAATGCATTGTGGGAGAGTCTGTGAATCTGCAGATTATGCAATACTCATGCACGAGTGAGAACAGCATATTGATATTAATCTGTTTGCTCTGTTGTAAAACTGATAATGTTTTTTACTGAATTTCATATCCACATCCAAATGGAACATCTCTATTTTTTAGGAAATAAAGTTAAATGTTGTGATCATTTAGAGTAATTACATATTATAGAGAAATAATTGAAGTTCAAGTTTTCTTCAGGAATTCTAATACCAATATTTCTCCTCATAATTTATTAAATAGCTGATGGGCTATATTGCTATTGCATATTTCTGCATCTAGATTACATGTGATGATTCACAAATGTTAAATTGTTAACACTCAACAAAAATATACAATGTTGAAATATGTCACTGGGATTATTATGGCATGTTCTATTCACAACAGCAAGTGTATGTGCCATTGGCATGGTGGACCAGTGAACCTCTGAGATGGATGCAGGAGCATAGAGGAACGTGTCCGGCATAACCACTCTCACGTCTGGGCCTGCGAGGCAGACGCTCCTGTGGTGAGCTTCCTCATCACCATCACCTCCAGCGTGTGCACGAGAGCATCGTAATTGGACACCTGAGGATCGGAAAAACGTTGCCATGTTGGACAAATGCATGTCCAACGTGGTTCGCTCCGCAGAAAGAGGACCAACCCTGTCGTATATGCTGCCATACGCATGAGAACCGCCTCTGAGAAGGGCGCACACACACACACACACACACACACACACACACACACACACACACACACACACACACACACACACACACACACACACACACACACACACACACTGTGACTTTGTTCCATCTTTATCTCCTCCATTGTATTAGACACAGGCGCAATGAGTGGCACAGATATACACTTGGAGCGTTGCATGTCTGTGGTTGGGTAAGTCACACCCATGACTGAGACCGCAGATTACGGGCACATGCCCAAATAACCTCAGCAGTGGGGTCAGTCTTTTTTTCCACAATCTGACCCCACCCCCCACCTGCACGTCCACACTTATACCTCAGTCTTGTGCTCAAGATCAGACAACAGTGATGTTTTATTTCTTGGCACTTACACACGTGTGTGTGTGACCTTCATCTAGAGTCCAGGACAAGGTGGCACTCTGCAAGAATATGATAACACGGATCAGAAAGGACTCCCACGACAAGACACACGATGTCTATGTGTGAATGTGTGTGTGAGTGTATAAAGGGTGAAGATTCATGAACTCCACTAGGTTTGTACAACCCATGCAGTAATCCAATTCAAAACAATAAAACCGTCTTTATCCTACTATGCCAATTACACCGCATGCTTGCAAAATACTAATTATACTGTTAGAACTGGTCCTCTTCTAAGCATTTTCCTTTCAAAAACTTTTTGTTCACTATATTCAAAGAAATGGGAAAACAGGTAATCAAGAAGGTAAAACAGGAGTCAAACTTCCTAGATTCAGTTAAGTGAGACTTATTCATCTGCAATATTACTATCATAACCGCATTTCTTAACAACAGATCGTTAGAATCATGGCGGCAGAAAGGGGCCGGGTGAAACGGGAGATTTATGAGGGGAAACTGGACTGCTCGTGCCCAGCTGCTGTGCACAAGGGCCGGGTCCTTATTGGAAGGGGCAGCCCAGCCTGGCAAGATTTCCATTAGCCAGAGTGGGAACTTCAGGCAGGTACTGTCTGTGGTTGCAGAAACCGAATGTTGGATGTTGGTGTAGAAATACGAGGCTGTCCGAGTGAAGGATAGGCATTCCTTGGACACGACTTTTCCTCCTTTTCTGAGAGACGAATCATGGAAGGACCCTAAAATGCAGATTTATAAATGAACAAAAGTCCCTGCCTTCGATCATCCCACAGCAACACACAATCACGCATCGTAGCGACCCGCATACATACGCAGTGAACGCAAGCGCACGAGAGGCAGCTTGCAAATTTTAAACAGATTCTACAGCAAGCAGTGAGGTGCATAAACAGCACCAGATGAGCAGCAGTGCACGCATGTCTGTATTCGAGTAACGGCTTACAAAGTGCGCCATTGTACTGCACGCGTGAACACACGAGCAGACTTGTACACCCACTAACATTCGTCCAGCTGCTTAAACCCAGCACAGCTTGTCACCAGTAAGCCATGAAGTCCTGAGCCAAGGTATCTGAACTGGAGTCTTCCTTCTGAGCTCGTGTGCGGCGGAGGGCACAAAAGCAGAAACTCTACGTCATGGAGTGACTTTTTATTCAAGTTTTTATATGTTTCGCGCCAAGCAGTTGTTAGCTAGCGGTTTAGCCGGACAGATGAGTGATCGTTGCGTTCAGTGTAGATGTAGCCAGGGTTTGGCAGCTTGGAGAGTCTCACCGCTTCCTAAAATTACTGAACTTACCAAACTTATGAATTAACCCATGGGCTGAATCAGGAGTGTGTGGGCAGGGAAGCAGCCCAGTGGTGCTGGTCATCTGTGGGGGGAGCCGGGCGTTATACACACAGTCCTGTAGTCCGAGACAGAGTCCACTACAGGACTCTGTGTAAGGAAGAGCTGAACCGCGTGGCCAGGCACCAGGTTCCTTCATGACGTCCATGGTACTGAGAAGGCTTCTCTCCTGCCACTCTTCTCAACTAACACGTACGTAATGCTCACGGACACGATGGGATGGCAGTGTGACTCTCCCGGAGCTTGTGGGGAATATTCGGAGATGGTAACACAATTCGGCTGATTTTCACAGACCGACGTCTTTTTGCCAATTTGATGGAAGACATCAAAGGAGGTGTTATACTGCGTTGGACATATGACTCTCATTGAACAAACACTGGACATATGTGTAGGAAATATGAACGCTAGAAATATTAGGACTGGAAAGTAAAAAAACCTAAAAATCTGTCTATGCACAAATGAAACTAGCATCTATTAGCGTTATTATCTGCCTGGCTTAAAATCAAACTTTAAATTTAGTAGTTTTGTGTGAAAAGCTTGAATTTTTCCTAGTGTGAATGAGTACCTAATCATAAAAAAATTAATTAATAGGAGTTAAAGCTGTACCAGCAACAAATGTTCCTCCACTCCATTACAGACAGTGAGCTAGCACGCGACAACTAGACCTTATTTTGAAGACTAGATCTTGTCTGCATACACAAAATATTATAATAATGTCAAAAAAAAAAACAAATCAATTCTAAAAATGACATTTCATCTCACACTGCATCACCTCACACTTGTCATTCTAAAAAATGACAAGTTCTAACATGTTGCCTTATCAGTATGTATATGGCGTTATGCAACACCCTCACCATCCTCTCCTAGATTAATTTAAAACTAATGAGTGTAATTGTCACGGTAGGCTGGACCACTTCACTACATCCCACACCCGTACACTCCCCAGATCACAATCACCTGCCCACTAATCATTCATTTATCATCACTCATTACCTATATAAGCCCACAGTCCTGTTGAACACTCCTGCATCTGTTTGTATATATTTGAGTTTTGAGCTGTGCTGTGTCTATATGGAGATGGGCATTAAACTACACCCAACACCTGTATCTGCTGCTTCTGTCACCCTGTTATAGTAATAAGTGAAAATGTTCTTTCTTCTCCTGTTTTTCTGCTTATCAAAGGCTGCTGTCCTTTGATAACAGCCCAGTGGATAATGGATGAGTACTTAGGGGGATCTATATGGAACATAATACAAATATTGAGACTGAGGGAGAGAGAGATGGGGCGGGGCTAGTGGGAGGAATAGAAAAGAGGAGAAGAACAGAGGAAGATGCAGAGTGGAGAAGGGAGGGTCAGTTTGTGTGGGGGTGTGAAACCTCTGGTAGTGCCAGCCTGACCCCCATTACGTCTCCCCCCTCACTTTCTGATGGCTGGTGGTCGAGAGGTCCATGAGAGGGGGACGCACATGCAGACACATTATTACACAGTTGAACCTGTGTGCCCCCAATTCCCCAGGCAGAACTTAGAGGAGAGAGAACTGTCAAATCTGCAGAAGAGAGTGAATGTATAAGACAAAAGGAGAGCAATGGATGCAGTGTGAGATGATGCAGTGTTGGATGATGTAGTGTTGGATGATGCAGTGTGAGATGATGATGCAGTGTTGGATGATGCAGTGTGAGATGATGATGCAGTGTTGGATGATGCAGTTTGAGATGATGCAGTGTTGGATGATGCAGTCTGAGATGATGCAGTGTTGGATGGTGTAGTTTGAGATGATGCAGTGTTGGATGATTCAGTGTTGGATGATGCAGTGTGAGATGATGATGTGTTGGATGATGCAGTGTGAGATGATGCAGTGTTGGATGGTGTAGTGTGAGATGATGCAGTGTTGGATGATGCAGTGTGAGATGATGCAGTGTTGGATGATGCAGTGTGAGATGATGATGCAGTGTGAGATGATGCAGTGTTGGATGATGCAGTGTTGGATGATGATGTGTTGGATGGTGTAGTTTGAGATGATGCAGTGTTGGATGGTGTTGTTTGAGATGATGCAGTGTTGGATGGTGTAGTGTGAGATGATGCAGTGTTGGATGGTGTAGTGTGAGATGATGCAGTGTTGGATGGTGTAGTGTGAGATGATGCAGTGTTGGATGGTGTTGTTTGAGATGATGCAGTGTGAGACGATGCAGTGTTGGATGATGCAGTGTGAGATGATGATGTGTTGGATGGTGTAGTTTGAGATGATGCAGTGTTGGATGGTGTAGTGTGAGATGATGCAGTGTTGGATGGTGTTGTTTGAGATGATGCAGTGTTGGATGGTGTAGTGTGAGATGATGCAGTGTTGGATGGTGTTGTTTGAGATGATGCAGTGTTGGATGGTGTTGTTTGAGATGATGCAGTGTTGGATGGTGTAGTGTGAGATGATGCAGTGTTGGATGGTGTAGTGTGAGATGATGCAGTGTTGGATGGTGTTGTTTGAGATGATGCAGTGTGAGACGATGCAGTGTTGGATGATGCAGTGTGAGATGATGATGTGTTGGATGGTGTAGTTTGAGATGATGCAGTGTTGGATGGTGTAGTGTGAGATGATGCAGTGTTGGATGGTGTTGTTTGAGATGATGCAGTGTTGGATGGTGTAGTGTGAGATGATGCAGTGTTGGATGGTGTTGTTTGAGATGATGCTATGTAAGATGCTATGTGTTGTGTAGCGAGTTTAAATTGTTATTAATTGTTTTATTAATTATTTTAATTAATAAAAGTATTAATTTAAGTATCGATCATCAGTAATAAACGCCTCCGCCGACCAGAGCGTTGAGGAGCGATTTCGATTGGAGGATCGTGCTCTATTTTTTATTATTAATATTTTCTGCTGATGCTGGTCCAGCGTGGCACGTGCCAGTGATTATGCCTCGGCGTGCCAACGGTGGCACGCGTGCCATAGGTTGCCAACCCCTGATATATATGATAATCTTCATACAGTTATGGGAAAGTATAGGAGTTTGGAGAAACTCTCCTCCAAGCCAGCCTGGAAGATAGGACATCTGACCATGAACTTTAAAAAGATTTGTTCCTGGCAAGGGTATGTTTGGAAGTGTTTGTATACCTGACCTGGTCTAATCTAAGCTGAGTCACAGACTGAAACCCTCATTTGTACTCGTGCCTTGGGGAGGGGGGGGGGGGGGGGGGGGTGCAGCACGTTGACTGGGTTACGAGGGCATGTTGGGTTAAATCAAGCCTCTCCTTCATATAGACCTCCAGCCGAAGCTCCTGGTGTGGACTGGTGCAGTAGTGGAAAACGGCTCTAATAATAACCGTCACATACTCGTGCACAGCTCAGGCAAGAACGGGGCATGCTAGTCGGACTGGGGGTTTAATATTAGAAAGTACAGGCAGCAATAACCGGGGGGGGTGGGGAGTGGGGGGGTCAGCTGGTTACCCCCGCTCCAGTGACAGAACCGCCCTGCACCGGTTGAAGCTCCAGCTCAGTGTCTCCTTGTGCTCTCCGACGTCACACTCATGTGGCGTCGGCCGTCGCTGATCACACGTGTATCTCACGCACGTACCGCAGGTGCTTTTCAAGACTGCAAGTGTTTTTGTCAGTTTGATGGCAGACATCAAAAGAAGTGTTATACGGTGTCCAAGAGCTATTGTCTCCTGGCCATATGACTCTCACCGAATAAACGCTGGACATATGTGAAGGAAATGTTAGAAATGTCGGGTTTGGATATGGAAAGATCACATTTACAGGCAGCAATGTGAGGGAGGGGGAGATCAGCTGGTAGCCCCCCCACCCCAGTGGAAGAACCGCCCCCCACCATTTAAAACTCCAGCTCGGGGTCTCCTTGTGCCTCCCACGTCACATTCGCGTAGTGCATAGCACTGCTGGTCACACACACACACACACACACACGTGCCCCCTTGTATCACATTCCAATGGCAGTCACAAGCAACGCATCATCACATGCTTCTGGACCCCCCCCCCCCCCCCCCAAAAAAAAAAAAACTGCTAAAGGCTATTCCTGTCTTCCTGAACATTAGTGCGGAGGGAGAAAGAGGGAGGGAGAGAGAGAGGAGGCGAGGGGCGAGAGAGGCTGGCTCGTGGGAGGTCCTTTTACCCAGACTCCCCCTGGGCTTTACTCATGGCTGGTGGCCTGTGTGAGAGAACACAGAGGTAGCTCCCTCTCCAGACCCACCCTGACAGTGTGCCAGCGCTCAAATGAAGAGCTGCCGACACCGTATCCTCGCCGTTCCAACCTCACACTCCCCTCTGAACATATTAAACCCATATTGGTCACGGTGACTGAAATCAGGGGTCAACAGCAAACTATCACTACTCGTAAGTGGAGAAAAACGGCAGTGAGACGGCCAGGGAGCCCACAGATGTCTGCTCAGGAGTTGGAGAACCCTGTGTGAGTGTGTGCCATCCCGCTCTGCTGCGGTGATTACTCTTTACACACACACCCTCTCCCACACCACTCTGCTTTTCCATGCCAGTGGCACACACAAAATAGCTGAGAACACCGTGATTCTTCTCAAAGCTCTCCCGAGACCTGCCTTCGACCTCTGGTCCACATACTATGGATGTACTAGGCACAGACTTAGCTAAGCGGTGAGCAGGAGGTTCACACCAGCACTGAAGTGTCTGGCACTGAACTGGGATCCTGGTGGGACAGAAAGCAGTTGGAGTTTCACTTACATGGAACAATTTAGGTGTTACCTGTCAGTAAGAACTATACTCAGTACAACAGTCTTTTATAAAGAAACACGGTTCCTTTCTTTTTCGGGTAAATCCGTTCTAAGTAGCCCGTTCTACTCAGGCAATGAATGTGACATGTAATGGGTTTCACACTCTGTTAGGATACATCATGAAACAAGTAAGTAGTCAAATCTATGTGCGAAGATGTCTTTTGATGATAGCCATGGACGTAGTTAGGCAAACATAACCACCGTGCCAAGTTCAGCTCTGGTGGCTTAGGGGAAGTGTGTGTAGGGGGGAGAAACGGAATGAGGACATCGCATAATTATGTCATCAAGCGCACATACCCACCCCGCAGACCGACTTCATAGGAAGTAGCAGCTCAGACCCAAAACCCTACCCCACCTTCCTGTTTGGTTCTAGTCATATAGTGCATTTACACTAATGGAAGAGTCCATTCTCACCATTTTGGGGGGGGGGGGGGGGGGGAGCAAATGATGTGAGGGAAAGTTCTCGTTCCAGGGGTACGTTCACACTCAGCCGGATCGGCCTTTCCGTTGCTGCCGAGCTCGGTGGCGGTCGGGGGCGAGGTAGGTTCCCTTGCCCACCCAAGCCTTATTCCACCACCACTTTCCTTCTTGACGTTAGCACCCCCCCCCCCCCCCCCCCCCCCCTCCCGCCGCCCACCTCCACCTGGACTTGGTGGATGGGTTGAGAGAAGCCCCTCCCTCTGGCACGGAGACACGGGCATGGCAGCATGTCGAGAGAGCGGAGAGACTGACCCATTTTGAGCTCTTTCCTGTGACTCTTCCTCTGCGAACACGTGCGTGTCTTGTTCCGGAGGGTATAGGCTTGAACGGCGAGAAGGAACCTTCCCTGTGAAATCTGACACGTTCTGAAGCGAGTTTTTATTTATCAAATCAATGTGTGCAATGCTGGTGCTGTGGGAAGGGTAGTTGTGCCTGCGTGTGTGTGTGTGTGTTACTGGGGCTGTCCCTTTACACAGGCAGTGGTTAGAACTCAGGAAATGGTTAACAGAAAAAAAAGCACATGAAAAATAGATGAAAGAAAGAAAAAAAATAACTCAAACTTCAAACTCCCATTGCTCATGAAAACACTGTTGATTTCCAAGAAACTTTTTTTCTTAATTCTTATGTAATCCAATTACCTGCAGTCTTACAGGATGAAGACTTAGAAGAAGTCTATGAAATACTTCAGGAGTACAAGAAGGGAGTGGCAGAGGGCTGTGGAAATGTGGACACCAGGCCGCTGCCATTTTCCTGCTAGCATCACAGCAACAGAACTAGCACGCTAATCTGCTACATCACCTGCGCAGAGGTCTTCATCTAGCTAGCCTGGATACTTCAGAGTGCCATGACCCAATCATCCCCACACACACACTTTTATTTTAAAGCTGAATTATTCTGCGTATATTCCAATTGAGATTAGAATGTGGAAATCTAACCCTCATTAGGACATAAATAATGAAATGCGTGTACACACACACACACACACAGGCAGCGGAGCGAAAACTCGCTCTCATGCAAGCTGACGAACAGCATGCCCGTGTATGGTGATCTACAGCTCCCTCTTCAGGCACTGCTGTGCGGAGGTCATGGGTGAAGTCCTCTAAGGATAGCGCCCACCACCAAAAGGGAAAGGACTAGATGACAGGGTCACGCCCTCACACTGGACTTCAAAGCTCTTCTCAACACTACTGTAAATCACTGTAATACACACGCCTAGCTCAGATCTGCTGATCAGCTGGTATAATGTCTTGATGTTGGAGGAAACACCATAAAAAAGATTTTCACAGGTCAGAAACAGAGGCAGGAGATAGTTTTCTCAGTTTATATAACTCATCTGGGAGACGTAGTGGTTTTTTTTTTGGCACTAATGTAAAATGCATCCGGCGCGTTAACACTAGCATTTAACCAGCGTTCATCCTTCTCATAATTAATTTGATGGACCATGTTAAATTAAAAAACTTCTTTAAAGGGACTTTATCATGGGAACATTCCAAGTCAAATTCCACAAATATCAAAGGAGCGCCGTCACGTTCCACAAAAGTTCACAGAGAAATTCAAAGGGCAGCTGACGGTTCCGCTCTGGTGTCCATGTAAAGTCCCAGGTCACGGGAGGGCAGGTCCGCGCGGGGGTGCTGACGTAGCCGGAGGTCCGCCCACACCACCCTCACGGCGGGATCGGTGGCCACGATTGCCTCATTCTTGCCGTGGAGACTGAGGCTAGGCAAGTCCCCCCCCCATCACCAATTTTTCTTTCGCTTTTAAAGACGGCTGGGGGTAGTGTGGAAGAATGACAATTCAGGATGTTTTATTATACAGTTTTACAGATGTTTGTACAAAGGTTGGGGAAAAAAAAACTAATTATACATGTCCAAGCGGATGACAGGTGAGTGAAATATTTCAGGAGAGGATGAGTAGAACCCCTGAAATGGGTGTGAAAATTAAGAGAAATAGGCAAGAGTCAAGGGTCTGAGTTTGGTCCAAGTCCAATGGCTTAAGTTATTTTACTGAGGAGTTGGTGGGCAAGTGAAAGGTCACTGGTGTTTAGGAGCGGGTGTACTTTCCCCATATGTGCAGCATGAAGACCGAGGCGATGAAGAGCAGACTCATCACCAGAACCGGCACCGGCCCGCTAGAGACAGAGACAGAGAGCATGTCAGCTTGATATTTAACCAGTCTCCATTCAATAGTGCACGTTGACAGAAGGACCCCTAGTGGTGAAGACAAACTAGGCGTTCACTTTACCAAAGCCCAACACCTGTTACACTGCTTTTTAATGCGTTTTGTCATAAATTACTGCTCGTGGCAATATACGCCTCTTCAGAATTGTTAGTAGATGCTCTGCACATCAAGTCCATTTCTGTTACGGCCCACAGTTCTGTGCTGTTTTCACTGTATCAATTATTTCAGCAGATATGCCAGAATTTATCCACTTAATTGTTTTTATATAAGACCATAAATAAATGTAGTGCAATGAATGATGTTCCATGAGTTTGATGATTGACAGTTTTTTTCAATTTATGTCTCTATCCCATGGGCCAATCAGGATTGGGTGCCTCAGTCATGTGACACAGAAGGAGTATTTAGGATTATAAATGCTGGTGAGTGGCACAGCACTAATGAGCAGGGCGGCTAACGAGGGGCTTTATTAAAGTAGGAACTGACCATCCCCTGGGTGGCTCTGCAGCCGTGTAACCATGCCAACTGAAGGCCCACCCCCAAGGCTTTAATTGATGTGACCTTTTCAATAAGATCTTTAATTAAGCTCTTACACACACGGGCGCACGCACACACACACTTGGGTATCATCAGAAATGCTTAAGTGTGTTTAGAATATACACCACACTTATTAATGGACGTAAAAACTAAAAGATGGTTATAATTACCACCAGCAAATACAGGTGGGGGGGATGGAGAATCAATCTCACTCATATACTCCATATACTTTATATTCACCCACACTTAAGCCTAATGGCTTCATTAGCAAGGGTAGTGCTCCAGCTATGAACTTGCTTTCTCAACACAAACGCTATTTGTGTTTCAAACATTTGCACAAGTTCCATATATTTCTGCATCAAACATTGGCATTTTTCAACCAGCTGCAACTCAGCTTGGACCCAGACCTCTAAAGGGCCCCTCTAGGAAGGCCTTTTGCTTGTGGTCCCCAAATCGCACTTTCAATGGTGTCTAAACACAGCGCTGTGCTGTGTGTATATGGGGTGCTGCTTAAATTAAAACTAGTGCACAACTTTTTCCATTCACTAGATTTTTGTTAACGTTTATGTATAGTATGCTGCAAATACTTCATTACAAATCCTTCAGAAATAGCACAAAGGGTTATGAGGAACGTTTTACAGTATACTGAAACTGTTGAGAACTGTCAGTGTAAATGACAAACCGTATGCTCAGACTATGTAACTGAGCACACATGCATGACTGACACACACGTAGCGAAATCTGCAGGAGAGATCAAATAAAGACGGGGATTGAGCCCAAGCGACCAATTTCCTGCCATTAAAATTTCATGTTTATCCTCATAAATGCTAAACCTCCTAGATCCTTCTGCCCCTCCCTCCCGTGTCACTTCCTGTTGAGCTGTAGGGATGAATTAAAAATGACCGCCTGGGTGAGCATGTGAACGTTCAGTAGATTAAGACACTGCTCTTTACCTCGCCCGATAAAAACGAGACAGAGAATGGTGACACAGGGACAGTTTAGTGCCCTCGGTTAATAGCACTTTAGCATCTGTCTATTAAATCACAGTGAAGCTTGCTCTCCGGTCTGGTTTCATCATCACTTTGGTGTGGTGCATGTTACAGTAATCAGTTTCTTGGTTTCTGTTTGGATTGGGTAAACGTCAAAAGATCACAACATCTGCACTTCCTTCAATCTGTACATTTCAGAACAGTAATAACACTCATTTTACATTCTAGGAATGTATTCGCTGCATTTAAATGAACAGTAAATGCTCTGAAAGCTGATATTTATAGTGGCCACTGCACAGTATTGCAGTTATAAGCTATCAGACTAAGCCCATAATTTGTGCCATTTTCATTTCTGGTCAACGTTTCATTATGATGCAACTGATTACCAAAGAAACAAATCTGTTATTCTGTCTATCACACTTGAGGGTGAGTCGTTGAAGCGTTCATTAGCCCTTTGCTGATGTGTGTGCTCTATAATGCCTGAGTGAGAGTAAGTGTGTGTGTGTGTGTGTGTGTGTGTGTGTGTGTATGTACACGCTCAGACTGCTAGGCTTCATGATCTGGCATGTGTGTGTTCATAATTTAATATGAACGTAAAAATCACACTAAGGACTGGTCATTGTGTGTATGTTCACTCACACTTTAAGGCCTGGGGAGTCCTCGGTGTAGAAACGCCACATGCCCCCCGTGCCTGCGGACGCCGTGGCTCTGCCCGCCGACCGTGTGCCACTGCCAGCTGCTTTCCTGGTGGCGCAATTATAAAATGGGTCTTACATACAAAAGCAGCTCAGAATTATGATGACTGATGACATCCAAGCAATCAGGCCAATTAGTCACTGCTGTTTCTGGAGGAGGTCAGAACACAAATGACCGGTAACAAACTACGTCCAGGCCTTCTTCAGACCGGTTCGGCTGGCCCGCTCACCTCTGCCTGACCGTAGTACCAGCAGCCCGGGGGGCCACCGTCTTACTGGGGGAGCGGCTGGATGTGCCCACGTTTGTGGCGCTAGCAGCGGGTCCAGGCTGGGAAACACAACACAGTGGGTGAAATTAAAGGGTGAACTGAAGCTCGTTGGATACACAAACGTACTGAAACACGTACAGAAAGCAAGACCCTTCATATCGTATTAACAGATATAAGAAAGAAACAAACAGGACAAGACATGGTCAAACGTGCCACTTTAACAGATATGAGGATCAGACTAAAGCCCAGAGTGGAGGACAAGTAACGGCCACGTATTCACATGTACACTTACTGCACACGAACAACCAGCGGCTAATTATATATATATATATATATATATACACACACACACACAACCATATATATATATATATGAACAAAACTAGCTACATAACACACACACACACACACATATATATGAACAAAACAACTAGCTACATAACTAACATATATATATACACACACACACACACACACATATACATATATATATATATATATATATATATACATATATATATACATATATATATACATATATATATATATACATATACACACACACAGCTAAGCTACCTGTCAATCTAACGTTACTAGTTAGACGATGAATGGTAGCGAGGTATACCAGAGACATGTACATCAGTTAAACATCACTTAAACTTATATATATATATATATTTTACCATGTTGACTCGATGTTTGTGATGTTTGTGGTATGAGGAGTCTCCGACACGATGATCTCCGCAGTTAGACGTGCAGTCGCGCTACAGGAAGGAGGACGCGGCTCTCACCACCGCGCTGGGAAGGCCACGACGACACATACGAAGACCCGTGTAGTCGTCCATTCACCGCCTGACCTAAAATGTCGAAGCAGATAAATAATACACGCACTCATCCCAACCTTAGTTAGAGATTTAACAAGCGCTTCTAATTTAGACGTGCAAGCAGCGGTTATTTAATATTTCTTTCTTAATTCCATGTCCTACATTTTTACTTTTATATGTAGGCTAAATCCAAAGGGGCACCGCTGTGTACGGTGACGTGTCCTAAGCGGCGCAGCGGTGAGTCGTGAGTCGTTATAGTAACACACGTAAGTAGCTTCACGCGCTAGTGTGAGTATCTTGTAGCACATTCACTATTATATATGTGACTTTATGTGACGTTATAGAGAAACTCACTAGTGGTTAGTCACTACAGAGTGTATGAAGTAGCAGTACAGCTATTATATGGTAACACTAGCTCAGCTGTAGCTGCTTGGCTAACTGGCTAACGTGTTTACATTTTGCTGACAGAACTCACGTCGTTACTTTAACAACAAACAAACAGAAATAAACAAATAAACCACATTAAACATTATTAGCTCGTATACTCGTAGTCATTTAGCGATATTAGCCACCAAGCTTGTGTGTGAAATGATTATAAACGTTATTTTATTTTATTATAATTATTTTATGTTATATTATTTTAACCTTGTAAATCCTGCAAAGCTGCTTTGTGACATGTGTTGTGATAAGCACTATATAAATACATTTGATTTGATTTGATTTATTTGTCCTGTATTGTGGTAAGTGTGGTGATGAACCTCTTGCAGGAGCAGCATGGTGCGGGTGGTGTTCCTCCACCCTGATCTGGGAATAGGCGGCGCCGAGCGGCTGGTGGTGGATGCGGCCGTGGCTCTGCGCTCCCGCGGCTGCAGTGTCCAGATCTGGACGGCCCACCACGACCCTCGGCACTGCTTCTCCGAGACGCTGGACCTGCCCGTGGTGTGTGTGGGCGACTGGCTGCCCGTCAGCGTGTGTGGGCACTTCCACGCCCTGTGCGCCTACCTGCGGATGATGTATGTGGCCTTTTACCTGGTGTTCCTGAGTGGCGAGGAGTTTGATGTGGTTTTCTGTGATCAGGTAATTGGCCTCGGTGTCCGTCTCCCTCTCTGCACTTATCCGGTCCTCTCTTTAGTTACGTTACTCATGCTGCAGTTACTAATGGACTTTCTCTGTTTATTTTAGGTCTCTGCTTGTATTCCTGTCTTACGTCTGGTACGCCACAGGAAGAAGGTTCTTTTCTACTGCCACTTTCCTGACCAGCTGTTGACTCAACGGCGCTCCCTACTGAAGCGTCTGTACCGTGCACCTATTGACCGCTTGGAGGAACTCACTACAGGCATGGCCGACCGTGTGGTGGTCAACAGCAAGTTCACCGCCGGCGTGTTCAGACAGACCTTCCCCAGGCTGGCTGCGGTTCACCTGGACATCCTGTACCCGTCCCTGAACACGGCCGCTTTTGACGGGGAGGCGGAGGACCTCGGTGGGCTGGTTCCCGAGGGCCGCGGTCTCCTCTTCCTGTCCATCAACCGCTACGAGCGGAAAAAGAACCTTCCGCTCGCACTGCGTGCGTTGGCCGCGCTGAAGGCCCGCGTGTCGGCCGCGCGGTGGGGGCACGTGCACCTGGTGCTGGCGGGCGGCTACGACGAGCGCGTGGCCGAGAACGTGCAACACTACGAGGAGCTGCGCTCGCTGGCGGCCTCGCTGGGCCTGGAGGAGCGCGTCACCTTCCTGCGCTCCTTCTCCGACCGCCTGAAGGTGGCGCTCCTGCGCGGGAGTGCCTGCGTGCTGTACACGCCCAGCGGGGAGCACTTCGGCATCGTGCCCGTGGAGGCCATGTACGCGGGCCGCCCCGTCGTCGCCGTGGCCTCCGGCGGGCCGCTGGAGTCCGTAGCCCACGGGGAGACGGGTTTTCTGTGCGAGCCCACGCCGGAGAGCTTCTCCGAGGCCATGGAGCGCCTCGCTACAGACGCAGGGCTCCGGGACCGCATGGGCCGGGCGGGCAGGGCCCGGGTCTTGGAACGATTCTCCCTGCAGGCCTTCGCAGAACAACTCCACGCCCACGTGCTCAGCCTGGCCAGCTAAGCCAGCCGCACCGGGCCCGGTAGCTCCTCCTGCCAGCTCGCCCTGGAGTGCGCGAGGAAAGAACGGCCCGTCCAATTAGAGAGAAGGGCAGGGAAAGAACGGTGGAGTTCACCTGGGTGGGAATTTCACTAGAGGCGCAGTGCAGGCCTGGGGGCGGGACAGGGGGCGGAGCCACAGTTGGACTGGGAGGTTAATGAATTACTGTTTGCTGGCAACATTGATCGTGTGTGTCATGTCAGGGCCTAAGGAAAGACAGAGACTGTGTGTGTGTGTGTGTGTGTGTGTGTGTGTGTGTGCGTGCACGCACGTGGCCCGTGCGTGTGTCTTTTGCCTGAGGACCATTAGAGAGTTTCCAGGACAGAAATCAATGTTTTCAGTGTCCTGTTCTGTCTTAAAGCATCTTGCCCTTTTGTTCTGCAATAACAATGGTAGAGGTTTAGAGTTATTTCAGTCTCAGAAATGGGATCCTCCTACAGTTGTTAACTGGGAGGAAAGTTGGCGAAGAGGTAAAGGGGCTTGAATCTGTATTGGGTTCTTATATTCTGTATTGGGTTGTTAATAACTCTGGGTTTCCTCATGGACACTACTGATAGGAATCTAAGGTCATCGATAGATAAAATGATACTATGCTGTTTGTTTGTTCCTCATTGCACAGACTAAATTTATATATATATATATATATATATATATATATATATATATATATATATATATATATATATATATATATTACACACACGCATGTATATATATGTGTGTGTGTGTATATATATCATTTATATATGTGTGTGTGGCTTCTAACTGGAAGATTACAACTTGAATTCTACAGCTCCTTTGCTCCCAAGAGAGTTGTTATAAAGCACATTTAAAACAGGTTCTCCTGGACATTTTTCTGCTCATGTCCCTCTCGTGGAATTGCATACAATGTTTTTATAGAAATCAAGCTAAGCAAGTTAATGAAAGTGTGACTTGTATGGTTAGCTGTGTGGAATGTTTGAAAGGGGGAGTTCACCCCCAGTCACACCTGACTAGGGATGTCCCGATCCAGCTTTTTGAACTTCCGATCCGATACCGATATTTATTTGCACTTTCAATCCGATACCATTATCGGCCGATACCGATACCGGCCTATCCGAGCATGTATTAAAGTTTAAATTAAAGTTATTTAGCCAACTTACTTTGTTGTCAAACTCATGTTGAAAAGCATTTTATTCTTGATAACAAGTAGCCAGCTGAATTAGGTGTGTTTGAATAATACACAGTGTTTGGTAAGTAGAAACTGACCTGTTTATTTAGCAATTAATAAACTCAAAATAGACAAAATATTAAATAACAAACAGAAATATCATCAGTAAACCAAGGATTAAAAAGCCACAAGTGCAAATAATATTGTAAATTATATTAAAAAAGCAAAACACACAACCTGAGTGGAAAATAGTCTATTAACAAATAGTGTATTAACATTAACATCCATCAGTGCTCTTGAACAAGTGTAAACCAAAGCTTAAAAAAAAAATCCGTGCTCATATCGTAAACTAATTAAGCAATTAAGCCTTCTACTCCACACTTTGCTGCTCCATCCCCATCTATACACTCCCTTCAATTCAAACATTTCTGCCAGTGTTAGTTGTGTAGGACCTTTCTTTTTGTCTTCGGTTTTCTTTAGAAACTTGTGTTGTTTATGGTGGTATTTTGCTAAATGCTTGATTAGATTGGTTGTATTAAAAGTTCTTACAGCTTTACCACCACGCTTGACTTTACTCTGGCATATGTTGCACTCTACCTCTTCATCTTTGTCATCCTTTAAGGTAAAATAATCCCACACAACTGACATTTTTACAGATAAAATTTGTTTAAAAAACTATAAATTGTACTGGCAGTATTTGGTTTTAGTAAATGTTTTATTTGAAAGCTGAAGCAAGAGTACATTTGAGTTGGTTTCTAAGAAACAAACAGAGAAAATTGTGCCAATTATGGCTACAATCAATGACATCCTTACCATGAATGTGATTAGATGTGAAGATATCTGAATATACCTCACATTCATAGTCTTCAGCAGACGTGTTTATATAGCTGCTGCTTGCTTAGCTGTTGGAAAATTCTGCTTATTCTGTAAGGGCAAGTGTTGGCATTGTGGGATGCTTTTCCCCAAAATGGTTCTTGACGGTGATTATGATCAGCAAGTGTACAATGTGTGTAAAATAGATTTTGCGTTTGAATGGGCCGTTTAGTGGCATGGGGCGCAGGAAATAGCTTTAGGAAATGATTTAAGTGTTTGATGTAAAAGCTGTTTGAGATGCCTAGTTATTGTCGAATAAATACACAGAAGGGGCCAAATATGATTCAAAATGAATGGAGAGAAATGGCACTAAATAGCAGTAATTTTCCAAATCTGTTTTTACTTTTTTAATAAAGGTTATTTTTCTATAACCTTATAATACTACGTTTCCACACAGAATATTTGTATGTTTATATTCGTCACTTAGCTGCTGATGTTCAGCTAGGGGGCCGTAATGCACCTGGGGGTGTCCGGCACGTTCCGCGGGACCTTCGCAGGCTCATCTTTAATCCCGTAATGGAGCCGGTCAGATGTATTGCTGCACTGGTCCCAGGCATCTGTTTAGTTGGCAGTTCCAGAGCACCGTTTCCTGTGTTTGCTCATTAAAACGCGGCCCATTAAGTATGAAGGGCTTATTTTTACCCCGGCGCTGATTGGGTTTTAATCATGTACTATAAGCGAGGGGTCGATGGAGCAGCAGCATTAACCAGGTCAGCCTGCCTAACCTTGAGAGCCACCATGGGCTGCAGAACTCAGTTTCTTACCCATCATTCACCTGCAACGGTCACAGATTTAGTTCTGGGGAATGAGGTCTTTGATCCAGAAATGCTTAGCTAACTGGGAAATGTAACTGAGCAGATGTGCTCCTTATATGGAAATAATTGGACACTAAAAATCATGTCAAATAAATCAAATGGAGTTCACTTACTGTGATAGAGATTTTCAGTGATGGTCCTGTGTTTGCTTTGTATTTGATTCAGGTTTGTATGGAGCTGGAACAAAAATACATGATATATCTGACGAGCCCTGAGCTTTGGAACGAGATTTTGTTCAGACAGGCAGCTCAGATATGATGCTTCAGGGTTTACAACTGGATTCGAGGAATGTGGAATCAAACCTGATTCACACTGGACCTCTTGCTATTGAGAGTTGAACCAGACCAGTCTATCAGCACAAACTGCAGACACATGTCACTCTGTGTTGCTGGTGCTTCAGTCTGGGACACTCTTTACTCCATGACTGGACCATATCCTTGTGTAATCCACACCAAATCCACGCCTCAATCTCAGCTATTGGAAACTCTCTTACTTTAGCCTACCTTACTCTACCTAATATATGCATTACTCTGTTGTTATTAACTGATACAATCCCAGCAAAATCAAATAACCCCCTCACCCCAGTGACTTCTGCCAGTCCTGGATGTAGCTGCAGAAAGAGCCACGTCAGTCTAATCTGAGTGTGAGATGTAGCGTTTGTGCTCGTCCAGCTTAGTGAAGGCGTGACAGCTTCACATGGCCCCATCTCTGATGAAAAATCATCTCATTTATGGCATAACACACTATACAAGTTATTCCTCAAGGGCATCTAAGCAGTCTATATTACACTAGATTAAAATATTCCCTTCTGTTTTTCCTATGTGCTCTATCTCTCTTGCTCGCTCTCTCTCTCTCTCTCTCTCTCTCTCTCTCTCTCTCTCTCTCTCTCTCTCTCTCTCACGTACACAGCTACACACACACAGAGGTGGAGTTCATTACTGTTCCATATAACAGATTGGTTTCAGAAATTTGTATTCATAGTCATCCCTTTAGCGTTTTCTTACACAGGATACACCAACAAATTACGGATTTCAAATTTTACTGCTTCTATAAAATATTCTTGCTACATTAGCATATTTCTAGCCCGGGTAATTGGTGTACTGTGAGGAGTGAGTTTTGATTTACATTTGTAGTATAAAACAATCTCACCGGGGTGTCTTAATAAAGCAATCAGTAATATATCAGCATGAGATGTTACGAGCAGAATGATGGCCTCAATAAAAGTAGATATTTATCACCACGGATAAAGAAACGAGACACTACCAGTTCTCAGTGTTTGCGGGGAAAAGAGGATAACTCTGCCTATGATGGACAAGCGTAATGTAACCAGAGCATGATGGGTGAATGGTGCGCTGTACACTGCTGCACTGCATACAACTATGACGTGTATACAGGAATTATATGTACATTTCTGATTTTGCATTGGAACTTGTGCACTGATGTTTGTGTGTGTGCAAAGTAAACTAGATGATACGTCCCGTGTGATTATTCTGGCTCAGAGATCCAAAACTGAGTTCACTCTCAGATGATCCTCCCTGAGATGTTTCTTTCTTTTTTCTCTTTCATGGTTCTCTTTCATTCAGTTCATTTAATTGCACTTGTGGATGATCAGATGCTGTCACGTACCACACCAGGCATGAGACCGTGTGTGTGTGAGAGTTCATGAGACTGTGTGAGACTGTGTGAAATCATGAGTGAGAGAGTGAGTGAGGCCATTCGTGAGACCGTGTTTGAGAGCATGAGTGTGAGTATGAGTGATACAGCGTGTGAGACTGTGAGTGAGACCATGAGTGAGTGTGTGTGAGAGTGAGTGTGTGTGTGTGTGAGAGTGAGTGTGTGAGAGTGTGAGAGTGTGTGTGTGTGTGAGAGAGTGTGAGAGAGTGTGTGTGAGTGTGTGTGTGTGTGTGTGTGTGAGAGTGTGTGTGAGAGTGTGTACTTACCCCTGCGGGTTCTGGCTGATTTCCAGCCCTCAGCCGACCTCCAATCAACAAGCTGTCAGTCAGACGCTGAGAGTGATGCCCAGACCCTCTGCTACTCTCCTGGGATGCCCCGCGAGATGCTCCGCCTGCCCCGCCCTCTCCCCTCAGGTGCACAGAGCTCCTGCACCCACCCGATCCACACCTACCCCTCCCTCCCTGTCCCACAACACACACACCAAACAAACCGCAGGAACCTCCCTCACAGTGGGGGTTTGGAAGCAGCGCTTAGCAGAGGGAGAACATTCAACCGAAGGGCATGTTTATGTATGTGGAGTAAGTGTGTGTGTGTGTGTTTGGGAGTGTGTTGTGACCGTGTGTGTGTGTGTGTGTGTGTGTGTGTGAGAGAATGTGTGTGTGTGTGTGTGTGTATGAGAGAGAGAATATTTGAGTGTGTGTGTGAGTGAGTGTGTGTGTGTGTGTGAGAGAGAGAGAGAGAGAGAGTGTGTGTGTGTGTGAGAGAATGTGTGTGTGTGTGTATGAGAGAGAGAATATTTGAGTGTGTGTGTGAGTGAGTGTGTGTGTGTGAGAGAGAGAAACAGAGTATTTGAGTGTGTGTGTGTGTGTGTGTGTGTGAGAGAATGTGTGTGTGAATGTGTGTGTGTGTGTGTGTATGAGAGAGAGAATATTTGAAAGTGTGTGTGTGTGTGAGAAACAGAGAATATTTGAGTGTGTGTGTGTGTGTGTGTGTGTGTGTGAGAAACAGAGAGTATTTGAGTGTGTGTGTGTGTGTGTCTGCCCATCTCGGGGGACTGGGGGGTGCAATCAGTAAGAACAATCGCTCCAGGCTGGCAGTGTTAGGCAGTGCCTGGCAGGGTGTCGGGGACAGCAGCGAGGCCCCGGCCCAGCGGGAAGCACCCACTCACCTGAGGAGGGGTCGCGTCAATCAGCCCCGCCCCCCTCCCCCACCTCCCCTCTCCTCCACACTGCCTATTTACCCCCGCACAAAAGCCGCGCGTGCGGAGAGGGCGGGGGGCGAGGAAGTTAGCACGCAGCGCGACGGGAGAATAGATTGAGCTGTCAGATCTGTTGCTCAGAAGGAAGATTAATAACCGGCACAAACAATAACGTCCCCGCCGTCACCATAAATATGCTAATGACTATTATCAATACAGCAGTTAATAGAGG
>NC_135217.1:30897731-30900231 GCF_052324685.1 Brachyhypopomus gauderio
CTGTACTAGTCTACTGTACTAGTCTACTGTACTAGTCTACTACTGTAGTCTCCTACTGTAGTCTACTGTACTAGTCTACTGTACTAGTCTACTACTGTAGTCTCCTACTGTAGTCTACTGTGCTAGTCTATTACTGTATTCTACTACTGTAGTCTACTGTGCTAGTCTATTACTGTATTCTACTACTGTAGTCTACTGTACTAGTCTACTGTACTAGTCTACTACTGTAGTCTACTGTACTAGTCTACTGTACTAGTCTACTACTGTAGTCTACTAGTGTAGTCTACTAGTGTAGTCTACTGTACTAGTCTACTACTGTAGTCTACTAGTGTAGTCTACTGTACTAGTCTACTGTACTAGTCTACTGTACTAGTCTCCAGTCCCATATTCCAGCAGGGCTGTAGTTTGCAGGGCTGGATTTGCCTGGACATTCTGGGCGTCACTTGCAGACACACATGACATTATTACTGCAAGGGGATGTTAGTAAGGTGGTTGCTGAATTTCACACAGCAAATAAAAAAGAAAGAAAAACACCACAGGTTAGCACTGTATTAAATAGTGGTGTTCTGTAGTATGCTGTCTTAGAATATATACTCACTGGCCACTTTATTAGGTACACCTGTCCAACTGCTCACAATTGTGACCAAAAAAAAATTCATTCATTATAAGCCTCTAAAATGTTACTGGGTACTTTCCCAATACTATATAAGGATATATTGAAATATTACAGTGTTTCAATTAAATGTGGGCAGTATCACATTTTTTTAGTAAATTGTCACATGACCAGAGCAGTTTACTTCCTGGTTGCACCTTGAGAAGAGGATGGCTGCCTCAAAGCTCCAAAATAAAAGGATAGTAAAGTATGTTAAAATAAACATAGAAAAAAATATTTTTGTACACATGCTCTCTAAGTTGTTTAGTTATAATATATGCATTTACAATTAGTCAAATGTCTTTGGTGTGTTTGCAGAATGAGTAAACATATAAGCAGTCACAATTGTGACCGGTGGGATAGAAAGTTGTATCTAGATGCACACATACTAAATATACAAAATTCTTCAGGATGACTTTAAGTGAAGTCCTTGACATGTAGATGATGGCCCAGACAAAGCATGCAACATTGCAATCATACCTCAAAATGAGAAAGATGCTTTTATAAGTGATGGTTCAGATATGGACTACCAGGGAGAGATGGGCCATTTGCCAGCCAGAATTTAAAATGCTGAACTGTTGGAGATAGATGATGACCGGAATAAAATTTACTGTGAACTCCCCCTCCCCCCACCCCACCCAAACCAGCCCCCCACTGCAATATATCACCTTTGAAAATTAGAGTACAGGGCCTTTAGAAAACGTTCCAGGCAACCACAAGAGCCAACCTCTTCTTCACCACTGTCTACTGTTAAACGGCCAAGATCTTCTAGCCACCCAATAGATAAGATAAAAGAGCCTCCAACATCCTCATGTCACAAGACTGGCCAGTCTGAGAGACCTCCAAGATATCCTAGATGTCAGAACAGGTCTAAAGACACCCCAAGGTCCTCTGAATTCCAGAATGGAGTCTGAGGAACCTTCAAGGTCATCTAGTAACCAGAGGGGTCAGCCGGAAGGGGTATGGGCACAGCCTGAGGTGGTAAAAAATAGTCAAAGTCAAATTTATTTATATAGCGCTTTTCACAACACATGTTGTCACAAAGCAGCTTTACAATCGCATGGGTCCAGATCCCTAATGAGCAAGCCAAAGGAATACATATAGTATACAGCCCCAATGCTGCTGAATGTGTCAAACAGAGCTGTTCAGATCCAATGGATCCAATGAGAGATCAATGTTGAAATGTCCAAACTCTACTCTACCCAGACCAAGGCCAGGCCACTGAATATGAATATGGAAGAGCTCCTTACATTCTATGGGATTTTACTGGAATCCGGATACAGCACAGTTCCAAGAAGGTGTATGTACTGGTCGTTTGATTATGATGTACATAATGAAAGCATTTCAAATGCAATGCGGAGGAAACGATTTGATGAGATCATGGCCTCTTTACATTTTGTTGACAACACCAAGATCACAGTGGACTCATTTTTCGAAGTCAGACCCATCTTCACTGAGCTCAACACATCATACAAAGTCATGCCATATCCAGAATGGCTGGTTGTGTATGAAAGCATGATACGATATTATGGCCATCATGGATGCAAGCAGTTTATCAGAAGCAAACCAATCTGTTTTTGTTATAAAATCTGGAGCCTTGCCTCACACAAACGGTACATGCATCATATGAAGCCATATGGGGGGCGCTTCACGCTCCTCCCACAGACCAGATTAGGTCAGGGGCCTCAAGATTCAACATCACAATCAAGTCCAAGAAGTGGTGGTGGTCCACTTTTGCATGGTCTTTCAACAGTGCACTTGTGAATAGTCATTACTTTTATAGAGATGTTATGGGAAGGACCATTGATCTGCTCACCTTCACACGAGTAGTGGCACAAACCTTTCATT